>NC_137628.1:20081366-20208866 GCF_963383615.2 Lipophrys pholis
TTATTGTAGTGTCGCTGCCACACAGCTGTGATTCTCTCATTTAGATAAACATACATCAGTTATTTAGAGAAAGACGATATATAATGCTTTTGAAATTAACATATTAATGCAGATGTGAGTAAAAGTGGAATTATTCATGACGTAGTTATGATTTAGTTCAGGATTAATGAGTTGCTCATCTCCCATTAAACATGAATTTATTGGAATAGTAACTGTTAGGACAACAGTTTTAATGCTTCTGCGAAAAATCAGCTCAGTGACCAGGGGCCCTCATCTAAAAAACATTGTGTAGGATTCCAACTAAATGTGAACATTTGCTCAAAAGCCGAAAATTGCATCTGCCAAAAAATATTAGAATCAGTACAATCGTGCGTACACACGTCTGCACGCACTCTCCGTTTACAGATCACAGTCCACCTGGAAGGTTGTGCAGTTCATATCCCGCCCTCAATACAACCACATTCCACCATAAATGGTAAATACAAAGTGCCTCGTCAAAGGCATTTTAGCATCTCAATCAGTCTGCTGATTGATGGCATTTGACGCTAAATCCTGGCAGAAAAGATGAGGAAAAGGAATTTTAGTGAAATAGTCATAGTTTTTTAGAGTGAAATAGTCACGGGGGAGGTGGAGGTCACAGCAGTGGCTTCACTAATAAAAGAAAAAACAAGTGATCTGCAGCACGTCGTCACCGCTGTAAATGGTGTGAGAGCCACAGAGAGATCTGTGACTGCAGGAGGTGGAGAAGAAGTGGTCTGGGCTGAAGGTGGAGGCCAGAGGAGAGTGACATGACACCATCATGGGGCCCAGGGCACACCGAGCCCACGTCTTGACACCAAAACAGCCCCCATTGTTGTGACGGTCAGCGTGTGTGGCAGAGTGTCGGAGAGGGAAGGAGACAGAGTTGGTGGAGACCACAGCGGAGATGAACCTGATAATGGAGTTTTATCTGTCTATTAAATGTATAAAATAAAAATTCCAGCAGGGACTTGTGAAAAGGCTGAGTGGACCTTGTCTTGTGTCCTCAGTCACTAGAGCTGGCAGCGGTGGGTGACCAGGTTGTCTGTTCCCAGCGCATGGCCGTACCAGCGCATCCATAGTGCTGCATTACGCATGGCTGTCCTCTCGCTATGTAACTAGATATAATAATAAGCTGCTTGTGTCTATAACAACAATGCAAGTATGACAACAGTCAGAGCTTTGAATGTCAGTAAATATCCCTATAGTCCTCTATTTGGTATTCTTTATGTAGTTTCTCTATGAACAACAATTTTGTATAACTGCAATCTAAAATCAGTTGAATTCAGTCGGTGTAATGAGTTTATTTATGAGTTTGTTCTTGTGTTACCAGCTGCTGCAAACTAAAGATTGACAGGCAGTCTCGTGAACATTTCACATGTACAGGATGTACATCTGCCAGCATCAGTTTGTACTATAAATGTACAACTTAATATTCCTCTGTTGTACGCTACGTAGTATATCCAGATACGCTCACACAGACATGTGCAGAGATAAACATAGAAATGAGACCACAGCCTAACAGAAAGTCAAACAAATTAATGAAAAATGCAACAGCTGACACATTTGCAGCAGTGAAGGAGGAGATGTGGGCAATTCATTCACTTCCAGTGCACTGTTCATACTTATTATTGAAAAATAGCATTAATGTAACGCACAACTGCACAGCAACAATAATAAATATGGTAATATACCGTGAATGTGGGTGAGCTTAAAGTAACTTTCTTATAGAAGATGAGTCACATCAGAGCATCTTTTAGTTTCTTACTTTAGTTCAGTTCAGTTCAGTTCAGACAACTTTATTTATCCCTTATGAGCACTTTCATCGCAGACTGCAGTTTATATACATAATCCTCATCAACAGCAGACAACTGCCAATCGCTGCAGTTAAAATGCTCAAATATTTGAGGAAGTTACGACGTTACAAATGTAGTCTGACAAATCCTTAAATGTGTGAAAGGCATGGAAAGCTATAATAAACAGGCTATAAATGAGACATCAAGAGGCAATAAATAGTCAATGATGATAAGAGAGAAACAACTGAGTCATTAAAGAATCATTTTGTCTGTGTTAAGCAGCCTGACAGCAGAGGGAATAAAGAATTTTTAGTAACGATTTCGTCTCGTCAGGGACATTTTATAACGTCTGCCTGAAAGCATGAGGGAGAATCAGGAAATAAAATGTAGTCTTGCTGGCTGGTGGGTTTTTGTCTTTCAGAGCTGTCTGTTTCTCTCTGAGCATAGCTCAACAAGAATGTTTAGACCGCTTTTGTCTTTAACAGGAAATCCATTTAATTGCATGCATGCAACGTTATGCACAACATATAGTTGATTCAAGAAAGTCAAGAAAAACTCCAGTGTTCTCATCTAAAATCAAACAGATTCCTGTTACCCGAAGGTAGTACAAGGTGTAAACCATGCTTTCATAAAGGATTAGTCTCTTTATTATTGATTTAAAACACTGTAATAAACCATCTGATAATCTGCTACGAAATGCTATACATGGTTAGACGGTTTAACTGGATTATAATTTAGTACTTATATTATATGTTTTCTTCTGTTTCATCTGTATCATTGACTGAATGCTTCCAGTAGTTTTTCATACAGGCGAGAGACTCCTAATTTACCTGAAAGCTCATCACTGTTCAAATTCAGTTTTCTCTTGAAAAATTGGGATCAACATTTGTCTTCCTTCAGAGCATGCAGATTCATGAATTTACAAATCACTCCGTCTTCACTCTGTCTTCACTCCATCGCAATGATAAGAAGTGACAGAGGCGCCAAGTTAGTCTCCTTGTGTATATTGTATAAAACCTGGCCTCTTTTAATCTGTGTGCACAAGTTACAGGATGACTGTGCAGCTTTCAGGACACCACAGTGAGACTAAATACTTCATTTGGATTAAAAGGAGACTAATTTAAAAAAAAAACGGCAGCAAATCCAACTGTTTGCTGAGAAATATCTTCGTTAACAAGTAGGAACAACAAATCAAACAAAAGTTGCTTCACACTTACATTTGTGTGTTTTCCTTTAGAAGGAGTTTTTTTTCTTCCCTGCAGAGCTCATCCAGAAATGTAATTGATTTTTGTTTACGGCAGCAGTTACTCGGTCGGTTCAGATGCTGGCCAACTGAAACTTTTACATTTTATTTATTTCTGTGTGTGTGTGTGTGTGTGTGTGTGTGTGTGTGTGTGTGTGTGTGTACATACAGCGTTTGTATGGCTCTCAGTGAGGAAAAGGTCCCCTTGGCGATGGTCTGGAGTTTGTTGTCATACAGTGACAGCAGATTGAGGTTGTGAAGGTCCTGAAATGCATCTACACGCAGACACGCAATCTTGTTGGCATTCAGTAACCTGAAACAAAGAAAGGGGGCGGGTCAGTGACGATGGCCTTCAATCATAATGTCTATAACTCTGACGACAATGTTTTAGATAAGAACATTTCAGCTGAATATAAATGACAGACAGATGTGAGCTCTTGGCTGCAAACCTTGCATGTGTGTGTGTGTGTGTTTACTCACAGAAGCTGCAGAGAAAACAATCCCTCAAACAGTCCTTTGGAAATCTCAGTGATCTTGTTCCCATATAGTACCCTGCAGAGAACAAACACTACATTAATAAGTCATGAGTCAGGCCACACGTACAGTATCATCGAGTAATACCATTAATATTAACACTTCTCACTGTAGTGACGGTTAAACCTATTCTCACTTCCCTCAGTTCCTCCTGGCAGCTGGTTCTTATCAAGGGTTTCTTTATGCACACAATATATCTTCTTTGGGTTTTTCTAAAAAAAAAACATTTCCTGTATGCTGTATGGGAAAGTGTGTCTGCCATATGAAGCTGACTCTTGATCTTATGTTTGTAGCACAAAAATACGTCCTTTGACAATGTGTGGCGGATAAATGGTGCACTCATGTCCCATTGTCACAGACATCAATTTAATGCTGCCTTTGGTGAAAGTTGTAATTCAAAGCTGGAGGCATGAGGGATTTCTCAGAACGACAAATATCCCGGTCAGTAAGTGGAAAAGGTCGTCAACTCTTTTTCCAACATGTCAGCAATGCAGCTCTTCTGGAATTACATTTTGAATGTACACAACCTGACATCAAACTTTAAAACAGACCAAGTGACTTTGTTGGGTCATTTTCATGAGAAGGATTTCATCTGAAGCCCCAAAGCATACACAAGATCCAAAACAAAGAAAACACAACATTTAAACATAAATACATCAATTAGCTATTGCTACCAACAACATTTTTTATAATACATTAGGGAGAATTACAAACACTACAATTAAGAACCACTTATATTTTAATCAGTTCTTCTGTAATTTTCCATACTGAATTGAAACTCACTATTTACTTCAGAGATTTGTTTATTTGGATTCATACATGGTTATTGATTCATGATTACCTGACTGAATTGACGGGTTCAAATTTTATCGCCTGAGGTGAAAAGCAGTGGAGAGGTGACGTGTTAGGATGTGATGCATATTTTAGGTGAACCGCTCGTTTATTCGAGAACGCTTTTTCAGAACGCTATCCAAGGCTGTTTATAATATTGAGAACATTTAAAAAACGAACAGAAAACCGAAACGACATATCACCCATTTATAAAATGAGCTTCTCATTACTGTAACACACATCAATATTGACGGACTTACTAAATATTGAATGCGAATGAAAAAAAGAAGAAGAGCAGAATTCTACATTATCTCAATAAACCACAACCAGTACGAGTCTGACTTTGTGCCTGTGTGTCGACACTTTGGCTGAAAAAATATAACAAGTCTCTAAATCTGAAATCTGGCTGCAGCTGCAGTCTCAGGAATTCCTGCTTTTTTCAGAGAAAAGCTTTAAATAAACACATCAGATAAACAAACAGGTCAAGACTGAGACTGCCATCGCTTCACACGCACGCACGCACGCACACACACACATAAAGGCGCCGAGGAGTTATCAGTCATCTTTACTCGCCACACTCACTTGTTGTGTATATTCAAGCAGACTTGGAAACATGTGTTTTAGATTGTCTTTTATTTCATTGTGCTGAGTGGAAGTCCCCGGGAGACCTGACATCGGGGACACACACGGCGTGGGCAGCGAGCGCTTCATTTATGCCTGACCCGTGTGCTGCTCTGTGCATCCAAGCACACGCATGTAGAGATGTAACTGATGGCTCATTTACAACCGCTCTGACCAAACACCAACACACAATGTGCACACTGAGCAGCCTAATGTGATCGCCATACTGTATGTGGTGTGTCAGCATGAATCTGTGTGCCCCATTCTCTCTGTGGTGCATGTGTAATGAGGTGGCAGAATTCTCCATTCAGCAATTCAGCATTTATGAATTATTGACTTTGGAGAGACGAGACCTTAATATAACTACTTCATGAAATAACTCTACATGCCTCACTCCCTCTCCGTCTTTCTTCACAAAGCTTCACACGCAACGCAGAGGGGTTGACCTGAGATTGAGGCTGCAGATAAGGCCAGTGAGACGACATTGACATTTTTTAAAATCAAAAATGTGGGTAAAAATGTCTGATAAAATGGTGTTGTTTTATTTTGAACAGGTTCAATGTTTGATAATTGTAAGACAATTTATAGATTTCCCATTTTCTTAGATTGAACCCAGCAAAAACTACGCTGTTAATGATAAGACAGAAGAAAAAAATGATTTGCAAAATTAAATCTTGATCAAAACCTTACACTGAGGGTATTTTGTAGGAGTAAGTATAATTGATGAATGGGACTAAACTGCATTGTGGGTTTCAAACCTGCTTATAGAAGCTCCATGCACACTATTAAATAACACTGAGAAATTCAAAGGTTTGCAGATCTGCTCAGTCCAGAGAGACCAATAAGCTATGAAAGGGCAATCAGCATTGCTCAGATTTGGTTGGCAAATGGTAAATTGTTATTATAGAAAATGTCGCCAACAACTACACAACACATGGTCTGATAAAAAAGTCCAGGAATGCACCTTTAAAAAGGAAAAATGTAGCGGATTTAAGACTTGCTGCAATCTCCTCCAAAGTAGTCGCTTGGTGCAGCGACAAACCGTTCGCAGTGCTCCTGCCATGCTTGGAACGCTCAATGGAAGACTTTTTGTCATTTTCTTCCAAGTGAGTGTCAAGCACCATCTGTGATTCGCTCTGGATCTCTTCCATGGTGTCAAAGTGACATCCCTTCAGCTTGAACTTCATCTTGGGGAAGGGAAAAAGAGTCACAAGGAGCCAAATGTAGGGAGTCAGGGGGAATAGGAGCAATGACTGTGTTGGCACGGGCCAAAAAGATCACATGTTTTCGAGGCACTGTGAGTAGGCAAGTTGCCATGATGAAGCACCATATTGCACAAAAATGCAATGCGACCTCTGCTCTATGTCAAATAAGCATTTTGCACAGTTTGGTGCTTCACCGTGACAACAAACAATTGTCACCTTCCCCTTAACCCGGCAGATTTGGCTTCATCTTTCCCCAAGATGAAGTTGAACTGAAATAACCGCTTTGACACCTTGGGAGAGATCGGAGGGAGAAAAACCTAAATCTGCTATGTTTTTCTATTTTCAAAGGCGTGGTCCTGTAGCTTGCTGATCGCATCTTGTAGGCAGACTTATTTCTTAGCTGAAGTTGCACCTTCTGTAGGAGCTGTAATTTCTCTGTGTAATGAGGGGTTTCCATTAAATTCGGTTGCTCAGACTGTTTGGCTGGACCTTTGACTTGTCAGAAGTATGTGCTGAATTTGCCAGTAGCGTGACACTCCAACATCAAAACATAATGAACTGATGGATTGATAATTGGCTAAACTAGGCTCCTGTGTTCAGCATGTCTGATTGTATAAATGTTTAGGTTTGTCACTTTTCTCCCTCATATTGTTGTGGTCATGTTAAGTTCTGACATCTTGAAATTGTGAACTGTTTGACTGAATTGAAATCACACTTGAAAACATCCAACTGTGTTGTGTTGTGACAGAATTACTGACTCTCCAAAGTGCACTCACAGCAGTGTGTCTTGTGTTTTCTGCACACGTCTTAAATGGAAAAATACCACGCAATACTCACAGAGAGTTGAGGGAGCGCAGCCCCTGGAAGGCGTCCGAGGCCAGCTCTGATATCTGGTTGTTACTTAAGTCTCTGTGAAAACCAGACGAGCAATTTAAAAAAAAAAGACGTAAAAAAGAAATATATAAAACGGCGAATATTAGAGGAGCAGAGGGAGAGAAACACAAAAAGAGAAACAAGGGGGTCAACGCAAAAGGCGCAAAAGGAACAGGATGTGAACGTTTTTGTAAATGGTTGACAGGGTGCAGAATATATACATATCTCCTCATCTACTCACATCCTGCGCAGCTTCTTATAGGGAGAAAAGGCCCCGGCTGGGATCACCTTGATGGCGTTCTGCTCCAGTCGTCTGGAACCAAACATACAAAACAGACCATTGAAGGGCGACGTTACCATTCCCCTATCACAGAGCTATCGCCGACGTATTCTCGACTGCTGCTCGTTCCCGGAGGCTCTGGCTGAGGGGAACATTTCCAGATAAGGCGCTTTGAAGACCAATGCCAAGGTTTGTCACATTTCTCTGATCCTCTGCCCTCCGTAACATGTGTACAGTGAGACAGACACACAAACACACAAGCGCACAAACCCTGAACTATCTGGGCAGCGGTCCATTAAGTGCCAGTCTGACTCTGCGTCAATCATTGCCAAATCAGTCAAGCCCGGCCAGGAAGGGTGAAGGAGAGGAGGAGGAAGAGAAGGAGGGGGCAAGTGGAAGAGAAAACAGGCCAAAACAGCCATTTTGCGAACATTTCACATGTTGAGCCACCAACTGGAGGCATTACATCTAAAGAGTACACTTTATAACTGTACTGTTCTGGTATCAGGCCTGTTTGTGAGTCTTGTCAAAATGAACTAAAGCTGAGTGCTTGTCAAAGCTAGTCCATGTCAAGTTCGAGCAATAATAATACTAATCCAGGTCAAGCCAAGAATCCTGTCCTAGGTCAGTGACAGACAAGTCACTCAAACTCAGCAGTTAAGACAATCCCATTGAGGTCTGAATTTCTGTATTGCCTCAGTTAAAATGATTACAAGTCCAATAAAATCAGATTCACGCTAGAGTAAAATTCTCTTGACAAGTCTAAAATTAAACAAAGTCTTATAATCTTGTTAAATCACATTTTGGGCCAAGTTTGGCAAAATGAATGCAAATCCAACTCAAGAGTTTCTTCATGACTAAAGCAAAGCAAGGCTGATCAGCAAAACGGTTCAGAGCATCAATTCCTGTCTGTAGTTAAACCAAGTCATCAGGGTGTTGAGAATATGCAGCATAATTTGTACTGTTAAAAATATAACGTTTTTTTTTTTTTAAACAAACTTTTAAAAACCGCTAATACTGAGTCCGTTATTCTTATGTTTCTAGACCACACAGTTACTTTCAATACAGTTGACCACACTATTCATACCTCTTGTTTTGAGCATCCCAGTGGGACTAAAAGAACAGTTTTACACTGGTTCTTACTTGTCTGAGGTTTTTCACCCAGTCTTGGGGATGCTGGGTCCTCCACAGCACCTCTATTTTGTGGAGTCCCTCAGGAGTCTATTCTAGGATCTTTTGTATTTACACTTTACAGGCCTCCTTCATGGCTGGTTGTTACAACCACTGTTGTGCAGATGACACGTAAATTGGTCTGCCTTTAAAACTGAAAGATTGAAACTCCTGATGCATGCTGATGGAGAGTCTTGAGCTTAGGTGGCTCAAAGCTTAAATGGATCTATTATTTTGAAAATCTGAATGACTATAAAACTAAAATCCTGATAGTCGTGGCGGTGGCGCCCTTCCTATCACTTAAGATTACCTGCAGCAGTTTGTTCAATCTCCTATGAAAAATCTTGGTGTGTTGATGGACAGTGATCTTAAAATGGATAAACAGTAAACCCCATGGTTAAGTGCCTTTTTGTTATCTGATGTTCTTGTCCAGGGTCCCTTCTACTTTTATGGATAGGGCCATAAATGCTTTTATTTCTTCCAGACTGGACTTTTGTAATGGTCTCTATGCTGGCATAAGTCAGACCTTCATTTCACAACAGTGCAGCAAGTGAGCGCACATTAGTCCAGTCCTTACCTCCTTTCACAGGTTGCCTCTACATTTCTATAATCCAGACTTAAACACTAATGCAACCTTTTGCCGTCCTAGCCCTTAAACTTAGGAACAGACAGCCTATGAATGTCCTGCCGGCTCCTCCACTGCCTGTTTTTACATGACATCTTATGGACCTTTATTCATTGGCTTTTAGCCCAATGTGACAGTTCATTCTTTCATTCAACACATTTTAAGTGTTTTGTCATTCTTTGTTGTTTATAACTTTGTTGTTAAATTGTCTTTTACATCTGTACACAATTTTGTGCAACATTTGTTCCTTTTTTTATGTGATCTATATAGAAACCTTGATTGATTTGAGAACTTTTGTGGGATTTCATATGCCCCCAATGTAAGAACATCTGCTAGTTCTCATCCTTTTCTCTTGTCCTGATTGCCTCCTTTACGTAGTGACATGAACTGTCTCTCCCCTCAGATTAATCTGTCAATTCTTTTTTGCTCATTCTTTCATTATTTTCTTAAGCAGGGAAGAGCTGCATGACCACGCTTTCTCATTTCACAGATGTGTGGTTTTATTTCACCAGATAAGTAGTGAAACAGAATGGTGAGAAGAGACAAAGAGGGAAAATGGAGAGACGCGCAGAGAAAGAGCACGAGAAATATCACCGCGCCAAGTGTGCAGGCATGATTTTTTTCTGTGTGTGAATGCAGTGTAAAAAAAAAAAGTGCGCACAAATGCTTGTCTTACATCTCAGTTATGGTTTCAGGAAGGTTGGTGGGTATTTCTGACAGACCCTTCCCTCTGCAGTCCACAATGTTGTTACTGCAGGTGCAGGACTCCGGGCACTGTAACACACTGCAGGACGAATACGATGATGACTGGTGACCTACACAGAGACAAAGGGCCAATTTTATCCATGGATAATAGATTCTGACTGGTGAGAAAAAAAAACAAAGACAAAGCGAGCTGGAACTCATACAGTAGAAGAAAGAAACAATGCAGAGACGATGTGGCCTGGTCTATTTGCAATATTATTTTTAAGCTGGTGTTGTACAGAGAAATTGATCAATTTATATTATAGTAGGTACAGCATTCGAAAAGTATAGCCAAGCCATGCCACGGAAGAAGAGTACTTACTGTCTTCCCCATCTTGAAAAGCACGAGCAGAACAAAGCAAGAAAAAGCAAACGAGACAAAGCAAAAGAGGAGTTTGCCACCATAAAACAGCAAGCAGAGGTAACTTACAAACCAGACAGGGATGCAAACAAATAAACAATAAATTCAGCCTACCTGTGCACACAAACTCCTTCTTCTGCACCTCGGCTACATTGTGCCCCCTCAAGTGTGGAGGGGCCATGCACTGCGTGTAGAGACCCAGGCGGGGGCGCTGTCGCAGCCACTCGGACAGCCAGGCGACGTGGCAGTCACACTGCAGGTTGTTGGAGTGCAGACGACTGAGTGAGAGAGGAGGAGAGGACAGGGAGGCAAGGGGGATGGAGGAGGGAGGAGAGGATGTGGGGAGTATTTGGGAGGTTGAGGAGGGGGCAGACAAGTGAGAATACAAGTGGGGGAGGGAGGGAGGGAGGTTTGGATCAGAGGAGACATAATAGATTCGATGACAGGTGAGACAGGAGCAAGGTGGGTAGAGGACAGAGAGTACGGATCAATCAATCAGCCATACAAATGGGAACGGATGAGAGGAGTCCTTCCCCTCGGGGTGATGATGTTTGCCAAATATGCAGCTGTTCCACTTACAAAGTCCTGAGCTTCGGCATGTGATTGAAACTGGCCACGGACAGTCGGCTAATGTTGTTATTGTTGAGGGTCCTGAAGAGAAAAGAGCAGAGTACACAAGATACACATTAATATAATTTCATTGTTTGCCATATTTACACAACAGTGTTGTACCAAGTAAATGGCACAGTAAGCATTGTCACATATATAAGCTGCAGCCTTTTATTTATCTATTTATTTTTTGACTTAGCCTGAGTTGAAGGCCGGAGAAATGCAGGACGTTTCATCAGAACCCATTTAGATTAAAGACTCATCCAATCTCAAGGATCGTCCTGAATACTATAAAGGAAAGTCTCCTTTCCAAAAGGACACATGACGCAAAGCCTCCTTTCTTTAAACATATGTCACGATGCACACACCAAAACACATTCCTTAAAATGAATTTAAAATCAACCAATATGTGAGTTCTACAAACTAACAGTCGGTGCTTGGCCAAAATGTCCTCTTTCACAAGTGAACTCTGGAACATATTTTTGACTGATTTGGACTTTGATTTTTTTTAAATATATTTTATTCACCAGTAGTCTTTTGAATCAAAGAGGACAAAAATATGTTTGAGGTTAATTGTTACTTGTTGGATTTGAGCAATCTCTGGATGTTAGAAGGACTTTTGCAGGACCGACCAGATTGAATCCCTCCTACCACTGGGATATCTCTTGCGATTAAGAAACACCTCATAACTCTGCTCGCAGCAAAATCCAGACTTTAACGGGGATGTTTTTGAAGCAGGGTATTTTAACTACAGTTTAGCCACACATAAATCACCTGAAAACTACCTTCCTTATCAACCATCACATTTAATTAAACCCAACCGAGCCCACTGTCTCGCCTTTTTTTTTAGATACAGGCTTAAAACCTCATCCCTTTACTCCCTCCTGAATTGTTAAGACTACAGATACACAGGTGCTACAGTTTCTGTGGTAAATGAGCTCTAATTCATGAAGCAATTAGTTGTGGTACATTTGGTGATAGCTCTTACAGAAAAAAGGTACTTTGATTGTAACACAACACTCCCCGTGAATACACACTGTGTGCTTTGACAGCAAAGAAAACTAAATCTGTAATTTTGATTTCAGTTCTTTTAATGTATAAACGGAACAGCTTGCAATCAAAGCTGTTTGTAGTAGATAAAAAATTTTTTTTTTAATTGAAAACATAAACAGGATTGTCAGGAGAGCACAAGTGAGTTTAGGAAAGCTGCCCGAATGATTTGGTGACTTATAAATGAATCATATGATGGCAGCAATATCACAGAACCGGGCATTAGAGCCACTCTTAAAAATATATGAGTGCCTTTTTTTTTTCTCCCCAAGAGCTGCACAGGAAATGCAGTCTTTAAAAGGTCAACGAGGATATTAGCGGCTCCATATCCTACTGCTGTTGGTGTTCATCATTCACCAAAGCTCTGCTGCTGTTAGCGGGGCAACTGAAAAAACAGATACTCACAGCACTTCCAGGTCACGTAACGCTCGGAAAGCTCCATCCTCAATACAGCTGATGTGGTTGTAGTCCAACTGGCTGCATTCACACACACACAAACACACACACACACACACGCACACATACACACACACACACAAAAGAATAAAGGAAAAGAAAAAAGGGGAGGAAGATATAGATGTGAGGGTGTCACCTGAAGACAGACAATGCCACAGTATTGTATGTCTTCAGGTGGAATTCAAGTCAGACAGCCAGTTACAGAAGGAAATGCATCAACTGCCCCCAAGCCAACTCATCAACAACCTCTTGCTGCCTCCCTCGTACTCACTCACTTCCTCTTTTGTAGTTCTGTCTCCTGGGCTCTTTGTTCTTTGTAGATGCATTTCTGAACGTATTTATCTCTGTATCCATTCCCGTTTCCTTCTCTGTTCTATCTGACATCTAATTTGTATGCGCCGGTCTTTACCTCTTTCCCCCTTCTCTCTGCCTCTCTCTCTCTTTCTCTCCCCCCCCCCTCTCTCTTCCTGCACTTTCTCAGAATCGTTTTGCTGAAACAATTTAATTAAGACATAAGGACAGTAAATCATGTGCTGTCAGCTGCATTTTTAATGCACTCACACACAGGCATTAGGATAGGCGTGCACACACACACACACACACACACACACACACACACACACACACACACACACACACACACACACACACACACACACAGAGTCGTGTCCTTTTATAATAATTACAAAGCATTTGAAAAATTATCTGGTGGGGGAAATAATCCAGGAAGCTGTGAAATAGCCCCCAAAAATCCATATTTATAGAATTACCGCTGGGCAATTACTTTACCTGCAAAATGGCCTACAATTATCATAACTTTGAGCAAGGCAAAACAAAGAAGAGAGCAAACACTGAAATGTCAGTGATGTGACAACAATAAACACACACACACACACACACACACACACACACACACACACACACACACACACACACACACACACACACACACACACACACACACACACACACACACACACACACACACACACACACACACACACACACACACACAGAGCTGCTAACGAGCCGCGGTGCCAGTCAATACACCAAGCAGGAGGCACATGACATTTAACACAATGAAATATTGATGCACAGGCACATGGGCGGTGTGCACATTTGCAAACATGCTGAAAAGCAAATGATAGGTGTGCACACACATACGCATGACTGTGTACACATATACATGTGCACACACACAAACAAACCACACATGTATGCAAAGGAAGTATTGCCGGAGTTCTACTTACAGGTTCTTGATTTCCACCGCTCCCCTGAAGGCTTTCCGTGGGACCCCCTGAATCTGGTTCTCGCTGAGGTCTCTGAACAGCAAGGAAGATGCAGAGAAGGATAAGAAGGGAAACACAGAAAAAAGGTGGTAGAGAGTTAAGCAAATCTGTCACAGAGCCACTTGCTTTGCGGCACAAGTACTTGATGTAATCACCAAATGCAGCAGGGGGAACTTCAGAGAAAGACAGATCATCTGCAAAATTGAGTTCCTTGCACACAGACTAACTCCTTTCTCCTAATATAATCAGACGTCTCTGTTCATTTCTCGAAGTGTCCGTGCATCAAGAGTCAGACGCAATTCAATTGACTGCATTGAGAATCCATTCAAGTCAGGTAGACCAAGCTTTAAAAGCAGCACCAGTCTGTAGGGGGCACTAGTGACCTCCTCTCCTGAGTTTTCTCTTGCTCCTCTCATCACTCCCACTCATCTTTCCCTCGCCCCCACCACTCCCTCTCTCCTCTGCTTTTAAGGAGTGAGTGATGGATGTGTATGTGTCTGAGTTTGGGCATTGGGGTTTACAGAGATTTAATTTTCAGCCACTTTAAGTAATCTGCAGCACAAAACATGGTAAAAGAAAATTCAAGAAAAATGGAAACATGTATACAGCACGCGCGCACGCACACACACACACACACACACACACACACACACACACACACACACACACACACACACACACACACACACACACACACACACACACACACACACACACACACACACACACACTGCTTGTTAAGGGCATTTCCTGCATGCTGAATGTAAATTCAGCAGTAACTACAACTTGCCTAACAATAACCTTAGCCTGACCTTAAAACTTAAAAAAAAAAAAATTCAACACCATAATGACTGCGTAAACAGATTTGGGTTATTACACACGCATGCATGCACACACAAACACACGAGTAAAAATACATACAAACATATGAACAGGTGTCACAGCCTGAATCTACTAAGCAGTCTGCCACCAAGTGACACAAATGCTATCACTGCTTTGCTTTCTATAGTGCGCACGCCCACAGGATGTGCACACAATTCATGCGCACATACATAAGTGAGACAATACAGAGATATGAGGATTAATTTAGGCGTCTGAACCAGAGTGCGTGTGGGATGTCAGCGACGCAAAATCAAACTCTCAGACGTCTTAACAGAATCTCAGACTACTTGATTTTGAGGGTTTCTGAGTGCATGGTTGGGAGCCAATACAGACTCAATTTCCAGACGAACACCCTGACCTGCAGCCACTGACCTTACAGCTCTTGACCCCAGTTGTGGCTTACCACCGTGCTAATCGGCTAAAAGCTAATGCCCATCCACATTCCACACATTCCTGCAGTCGTGATGGTATAATCAGCACTGCAGGTATCATCCATCTCCCGGGTCTCCACCTGCTGTTAGTAGAACCAGCATCTGAGATGGTAATTTTCCACCGAGAACACAGAAAGCGTTTGAAAAAAAAAACAACACTGACTGGCTGTATCCAGAGGAGGTTTTTTAGGATTATCATTTGTAGCCCTGATGTCCTGAAAATCCTCTTTATCCTTGGAACTGGTGGGAGTTTGTGATGCCGTGTGGTTTTGATGGACGGCTGAGACAGCAGGGGCACACAGGCAAAATTTAAACAAACTTTCTCTGGTGACTGTTGCTTATTAGCAAGAGGACAGATGTTAGTAGTTGTACTGTTGGCCATCAATCTGAATCACTCTGCGAGGTCACGAGATTAAAACAGATTTTATACACACTCAGTGTGTTGCCTCTAAAAATGACTTCAGTCAGAGCAGTTTAGGTAATGGTTATTTTTTTTACCTGGCAACTCGGGCTGCATGCAATGGTAAAAGGACTTTACTTCTATAGCACATTGACCACTTGATTATTCTCTGCACACTTCACATGACTACTCATTCAATTCAATTCAATTCAATTTTATTTGTAAAGCGCTAAATCACATCAACAAACATCTCAAAGTGCTCTTACAATGATAGAGTACAACAGAACCCAACTAAACCCTTCCAAAGCAAGCAGGTGTAACAAGCAACAGTGGCCAGGAAAAACTCCCTCGCATGGAGAGACGTTCATAAGAACTCCCTCTTCAGGAAGAAACCGTGGGGCGGACCCTAGACTCTGGAAGGGCGGCCATCCGCCTTGACCGGTTGGGGGGAGAATTCACCCATTTACTTACGCAATCACACAGACGCTCACGTTTACTCACACGGCTGCCATTCAAGGTCCTCGCACACCTTTAGGATCTTGAGGCTCATTGTCTCTCAGAAAGACACTTTTGACACATGGCCAGGGTGAGACGGAGGATCAAATCACCAACCTTGGCATTGGAAGATGACCCACTCTCAAGAATTGTTTGTAAATGTAGACAGTACATTTTCACATTAAAATCATTTTCTCATTTATCAGATAAGCTTAAACAATATAACTGTGCAGAATCTCATGCCAGAGAAAGTGAAAATTATCTTCCAATGTCTTTCGGTTTACAGAAAAAGAGAAAATCCTGGCTGGGAAATAGAAAACACTGACTGCTGTTCACACTTCATGACTTTCAACTGAGTTAAACTGTTTTGAAAATTCAACATTTAAGGGAAATCATGATTTAATCCCAAAAATGGTTGTAAAACATTTAGTTTTAATTTGATTTATTCAAACCCAAGATAATTTCTTATACTTTTAAGCAGCAACTATGTGCAAATTCTTTAGTGTTTACCTGTTTTGAACAATTGCTCAATGGGGATCCACTAGACTACTGATAAGGCAAAGCAATTTGAAAACAGCTTGTTGACTTTGGGAAACTGTGTACAAAAATGACTTGAAGTTGAAAGTGCTGACCAGAGATTTACATAGTTTTCATCTTCTTTTGATTTGTGTGCCAAATCCAGAAGATCAACAAAAGCAAATCAAATTCTATTTTACGTCTTTGACTTCCAGTTGCACTTTGACATATTCACACATGTGCACTTGCAGACGTGTGCATTCAGTACGCTCTGATGTCAAGATCAATCAGGATGAGCCTGAAATAAGACTTGACAAACAAAAGTAGATGAAAAAAAGGTTTAACCTTTGCTGTTTTACACACACAATGCAAATACGTGTGTACGCATGTACACGCACGCACGCACGCACGCACACAGACATGCACACATAGACGTTGGCTGGTCTGAATCAAATAGAGTGTATCATGATACTATTTTTACAGGACCAGGGGGGTTTGGAAAACAGCCACGCTCCTTTAACCACTGGAACTCTAAAACCAAATAAATACTCCAAAAGCCTACTTAACCTTCCACACACACACACATGCAGACACGCACGTACACTCGCACAAGACCGTATAGCTTATGCCGTGTATCCTCTACGTCTGCCTATCGGATGTAAAAATCAGTGTGTAAGTGTCCCATATATGAGGAGTTGACAGTTTGACAGTCTGCACTTCTATGTTTAGGCCACACACAAATCTCACTATAAAATGACCATACGTTCACAAGCTCACTTGACGTGTTCATTAGGGGAAATACAGCGTCCTACACCACCAGAGAGGAATGAGGGGCAGTTGGAGTAAAGTGTGTGTGTGTGTGTGTGTGTGTGTGTGTGTGTGTGTGTGTGTGTGTGTGTGTGTGTGACGTGTGTGTGTGTGTGACGTGTATTTATTCCTGAAGCACTGAGATGATTGACAATTGATTTTTCCATTTTTTTCTGTCCTTGTGATCTACAACAGTAAGTTTACACGCCCACACGCATGCACAAGCATTTTAAGACACACATGTACACGTATATGGTACACGCAAACGCATATGATTGGCAGTTTGGGAGAGTGTGGGATTCCTAAGGAAGTGCAGAAGGCCACTCTCAACTATTCATCACTGAGACCACCAGACAGAGAGAGAGAGAGAGAGAGAGAGAGAGAGAGAGAGAGAGAGAGAGAGAGAGAGAGAGAGAGAGAGAGAGAGAGCAAGTTTTTTTTTCACTCGGAAATTGACTTCTTAGAGACTCAGGAGTGGATTTTCTTCTCCAGTTTGGCGCCAAAGCACCTGATTCAATTTCATCTTAACTTAAATGAAGTGTTTTCAGCACCTCTTTCTTTCTTTTTTCTCCTTAAGTTTCCTTTCCCTTCACGTTTTCCTTTTCAACCATCTCTCAGTCTTGTTATTTTTTTCTAAATTGGTCTTGTTTTTGGACTTCCCCAAGATTTAACCCTTCACCTCTGCTATGAAGTCTAAACCAGGAGGTTACCTTCATTAAAAGAGGCTCCTGCTGAGCCCTGTGTGTGTGTGTGTGTGTGTGTGTGTGTGTGTGTGTGTGTGTGTGTGTGTGTGTGTGTGTGTGTGTGTGTGTGTGTGTGTGTGTGTGTGTGTGTGTGTGTGTGTGTGTGTGTGTGTGCGCATGCATGCTTTTGTTTGAAGAGGACGGAAGTATTTGACCCAAACAGGAACTATATCATGCTGCTAAGTGAGGAACCTTCTGAAAGCCAGAACACACATTTATTCATACGAAGACACACACAAGCTCACAGAAATTCAACACACAAAGACAAGGCAGACAGCTGAAAAGCTGAAAAGGAGAAAAACTGATTCGGACATACACACACGGACACACACCATTCTATACTTTTATCCTTTGTAGTGGCAATACAACCGCTTACATTGATTCCCTGCAGAATCCCTCTAAACTGGGGCAACCATGACTTGCCTTGATCTTAAATCTAACCTTAACCTTAATCGACTCAGCATAGCCTGAACCAAAAACATGCTTTCACCTGTCCGTAGTGTGACATGAAAACAAGCACACACGCACACACACGCACGCAAGTACGCACGCACACAGGCACTCAAAACCTACAACCCCCACCATTTCTTGTTGCTATTGGCCTTTTTCTGACACCTGCCTGAAGTGAGACAAATCCATAGAAAATCATTCTCCATATTTCCTCCCTCGGTCCACACTAAGCCGTTTCATTTCACACCCAAAAACTGCGCTGTTGTCTCCACTCTCATGCTCTCCAGAGCCGATAAATCTAAAAAAAATAGAGCTGGCATCAGGTTTTGGAGTGGACAGCAAAATTTGAGCTCTTTAAAAACAATGAAATACCCTGTGGTTAGGAGAATAAGCAGTAGGGAGTTAACAAGCCACATTTCTGTGGCCTCCAGTGCTCCCTGTGGTAACTGATTTTAAATATCTGTATAGATGTGTGTATGGACCACATTGGATTCTTCATAGTAATTTGGCCGGCATCTCAGTGCCTTGCTTGTCAGTGTTTATCCCATGACTGGCACAGAAAAATGAACAGATGATGGTGGCTAAGCTGTCAGTTTGGCTGCATTAAGAAAAACACGGTAGAAATGATCATATAGAGCAGAAGTTTAATTCCCTACACTTCTCCCAGATGCCCAAATCAGTTTTTTGCCAACCCAAACAGGACTAAAACTCACATCGAGGTTTATCTGTTGTTGCATGCTGGTGTGGATCGAGCACTTTACAAAAGTCAGATGAAAATGATTGAGGCGGCTCACATCGCTTTCCCCAAAATAGTTTTGGATGATTGTCATATTTTCCACATCATCTGACCTTCATCTTTGTCTGTTTTTCTCACCTCTGGTGGCCCAACATGCGTGCGTGCGTGCGTGTGTGTGACAGAGTCAGGTCTCCAGTGTTAAGAGCTTAGTGCTCCTTTTCTAAAGGGGTCTTTTCACATTGAGAGGGGCTTTTGACACCCTGCGTGTCTAAGAAGACCTGGGCATGAAAGAGCAGCACTCAATTCTCACCCATGGACCCCTTATCCTTTCCCCCTCCTCCCTGCTCTTTTGCTTTCACACTGGACTCACACAGACACACACTCTCACCTACTATAATACAGTTTCTGAATCTCTTTTGTATGGGACCTACTGCCGCATGATTCTTACCCTGGTCCAATGAGCTGGGGGTTCCCATGTTGTGCGTGTGTGCGCGCATGCGTGCACGCGTGTGTGTGTGTGTGCAAGGGTATGAGTCACAGTTGGCAGTGTAGTAAACTAATCATCTTGTTCAAATCCCTTTCGGAGACCTTAATCCTATTAAGTATAAGAATGTGTGAATAGGCAAAGTAGGAGCTGGAAAGAGTCAAAAAGGAAATAGGAAAAAGGAAGAGAAAATAAGGAAGAGGTGGGCAGAGAGAGAAACTGTGAATGTGGAAGACAAGTCGAGGACTTTGGGCAAGGAGAGGTGAGTTTCAGGTTTAGTCAAAGGGTGCTGATGATGGGATGGTTGGAGAGAGATGGAAGTCACACTGGGATTTGTTGTGTGTGTGTGTGTGTGTGTGTGTGTGTGTGTGTGTGTGTGTGTGTGTGTGTGTGTGTGTGTGTGTGTAACCTAAAGCTAATTCAATTCCATTAGTGGACCCCCAAAGATCCCACTTCTGAGAGCAATTAGGGGAGAAGAGGGACTCCCAAAGAACAGAAAGAAGCGGAGGAGAGAATGGAGAGGGAGGGGAGTCAGCTTTCAAAAAACAATGCAGAGGATTATTGAAGACACTGGAATGGGACAGGCACCTGGGAATAATGAGGAATCTGGTTTCATTTAGGTGTGTCGAGGCCAGTATAAGTCTTAAAAACTGAGTGTGGATAACCCAGTAACAAAATGATTCTTTCCTATATGCTCTTTTGAGAGACCGAGTTATTATGCAGAATCACACACACACACCCTCCCACACACAGATAGCCTCGTCTTTCAGCCTCCTACTTCAGTCGCTCTCGTCTAAACTAATATTGACTTTGCCTGTGAATGACAGATCTGCAGCCGTCCCTCTTCTGCCTCTCTTCCCATCTCATTGTGCGTCTCCCGTATTCGCCATCACGCCTCACACACATACTTTAAATGCCAGGTAAGACGGTTGTCATGGTTACCGGGCCAGGATGGACACCTGGGGGACATTTTGACTTGACCGAGAGCATGTCCCCTGTGTGTGCGTGAGTGCGTCTGTCTGGCATTCATGGTGGCACTTTGCCAGAAATGACGAGTGAGAGTGTGTCGCCTCAGAGAGTTTGTCACGTTGCGAAGTGCTTAAGAAAAAAAAAAAAAGCCATCAGACTAATAGCTTCGAAATCTTCTATTCTGATTAGCAAAAGAGTTTTGTTGCTTAATAAAAATCCTTCTTCACACTTCGGAAACAGAGAGGGTAGCCAGGATGATTGTTTGTTAGAAATGCAACATCTGCTTCTTGATTTCCAACATAAATAGCTTTTGTGCTTTCCATTCAGTTGCCAGCTGTTTTTCGGTGACGCCTAACAAAGCCTGAAGTCATTCACCAACACACATGTAGCTTGTGGCCATTTTTTTTTTTTGCCTTGTTTTAATTAATTTTGAGGAGAACATCAAAAGCCAACGGGGTTGAGGGCAGAGTTAAATTATTGATAATTTTATTTAAGTACGAGCTAAATATAACGTAAATCTATGGGAAACTATAGAACGCGTGTATACAAAACCAGTGTATATCAGGAGAAATGGAGGTTGTATATGAAAGATGTATTGTTTTTTGAATGGAAGTCTCTAAGTCATTAGGTAATCAAATACTTTCAATTGTCTGTTAACCTTCACCATTTCTATCTTTTATTGGGGGAAAACAGCCAGTCCAATCTCCCTGTCTTTGCCAGTAACGCATGAAATAATTCACTTGTCAATAAATTACTTGGGGTGTTCAAACACAAGTAGTGGACTTTATCTGGGTAAACCATAGTATAGTAATGCTAACTGGCTAAGACAGAGTGACCGTCCTGTACACACACCATCTTGACCTTCAACCTGTCAATAGATCTTCCTTCTAACAAGCATTAATTTGACTGAAATGTCGTATGCTGTGATTGGTTCACGGGTAAAGGAGATAAAGCTGAGCAACACAAGCTGACCACAGCAAAACGTACCAGCTTTTTTGTTTCTTTGTTTTTTAACAGTCCACTTTCAAGGATGCTGACCTGCAGTTTCTTTCTTTTATTTTCTTTGCACCCCATTATTTAACTTTGTACAAACAATTGTAAGACTTGTTGCTATGGAAGCAACATACTAAACAGTTGTTGTCTATTTTGTCTTTTGAATTATTCAAGGGGGTAACAAGTTAAACAACAAGGCTGGAAATAAATGCCGGAATGAGGATCTAAGTGTGTGTATGAACACGTGTAAAAACCAGACTGATTACGTTGCTTTCCAGTCCGGGAATGGATAAACGGATTAGACAGCATTCGGAAACCATGACATCATCATAAATATTTACACATGTAATTATAGACGAGTGAGAAATACATCTGTTGCATTTACACACACATGCCACGGGAGGGAAAAAGTCAGTGGCCAGCAGTAATGCAGTAATTACACGTGAGGCTGACTGAGAAGCAGTAAATAAGAGGGACCATGTGATGGTGATAGTTAGCCTGAGAGCTGCATTGATAGAAAAGCACATCAGACTGTGCACCTGCGCTCTATCAACTCACATCTGTGGAAAAACTCATCTACATGGCAATCTGGAACAATAACAAGATTTATATATATATATTTTTTTATGCTTTTTTTTGGAAGCAAAGTAAAATATAATGACACGGCTACATCAAACAATTAAATTCATGAAAGCGACAGCTGTGGCCACTATTACTGATATCCTGCTCTATTTTTTTCTGCAGCTCAGGCTAATACACGCATTATCTGTCGTATATTTCTTAGAAAAAGAAAAATGACACAAGCAGCTGGGATTAGAAAATCAATGCAATTACTCAATCAATACGGTGTTGTGTTGAACACAGGATCAAGTGATCCTCAGTTGATCCTGTGTTCAGCATAACACTCCAACCTGCTTATCATTTATTCATGAGTAGGTTAGTAACCGTTTGAATCAGACTACATATCGATCGAAATGCTTACACTGATTTCCTAACCCTGCTGTATGTGTTCTTCTTCTAAGGGATGTATGGGAAATGATTTAAGTCACAGTAGAAGTTACTTCAGTATGAGGGTCCCACCTTAAACCAAATATGGTAATTTACTAATTTTTGGGTTCCTCAGCATCTGATTTGCCAAGCCTGGAGAAACTGGGCCAAATGGAAAAATATAAAAGGCCAACTTCCTGTTGGTCTAGCTAATGGACATCACAGTGCTTGGATCCAGTTTTCATTGGTTTGGTTCTTTGCAGCAACATGTCAAATACACCATTCACAACCATCCATCATGTGTTATTATTGGTGACAGAAACAACCACACTCCGTTCACTTGGCTTCTCTTTGATTGACTGGAATTTGAGTTTAAATTAGTATTTTTTAGACAAGCTGGTTCCTTCCCATTTCTGTGAAAGCCTGGAGTCAGGTTATGACAGTTACATGTTTGGGTTTACTTGGGCAACATTATACTATAATTTTATTGTACCTAATTTATGTAACAGGCCTGATCTCGTTAATGCCACTCAGTCAATCAAAATACACCATTATTATGAGATAATTTACCACTTTAATGCAAAGATGTGCCAGTACAACCTTAATAAGTTTAATGATCTGTTTGGTGACAATAATGACAATAGTGGTTGATAATGCTCTTTTCCAGAAGTGACTACAAACCGAGCGAATTGATTTACGTTTAGAAGACACTGGAGAACATATCAATGGGACAATGTCTGAGAAGACACTCAGTCAGGTTGTTCGATATCCACTTCTTGTTGTAGGGCATCTCAACTTGGGAAATGTTTCAAAATTCATCTGAAGTCTTCAGTTCCAACTAACTAACTCGGGGTAGTATTTACACTGTGGAACCATTCGCTTGTCAAACACTAGTAAACTGGTTTGTTTTTATGCCGAGTCTGTGAGTGTTACTGAAGGTCAATTCAGAGTTGCTAATGTCATCGGGTTTCTCTGACTGGACGAAAGATGAAGACGGGTCCTGGGAGGGAACCACGGACTGCATTGTAAATGGGAGGACAAGTGGTGTCTCAGGCTTCTTTCATACTTCTCTCAAACCACCCATCTTTTCTGACCAAGACTTTTAACATTGCTGCCACCACATTATTGTCACTTTGTGTCTGTGATGGAACTGTATAGGGGGGCCAATATGCATCTTGAGAATGTCTATTCGATAGTCTGAGATTAGTTCCCCCAGGGTGATAATTCTGTATTTATGTGGCCAAGAGTTTAGTTGCAAGTCTCCCATTTGTTGGACAGAGGTAAACCTTGTCCAACACACTCCGGGAGGAGTGGCTATAAACTAGAAAAAGACTGTGATGGCTCACATTTATCACCTCTTGCCAAGTGGCTGAATGAAATACTTAAGTTGAAACTACATGTCTTATGCTTCAGATCACAACAGCGTCTATTTGTCATAATCTGACAATGACTGTCATTTATTTTGCATTTCTTACTTTGGACTCCCACTATGGTTAATTAGCCTGCCAACCTCTTGTTTTTTTTTTTGAGATGCTCTTTTATATAATCACAGAGTAAGCAGAAGAAACATCGAGTACACTTGATTTGATATTTTAAGCAAAGAGCGACTGAATTTGAGTAGATTCTTCATCTAACATACATGTCACGTCTATCCTGTCATGTCTGTCTTACACACCTCTGGTCTTCAGTATATGTGTCCAATACAGAGCCTGTAAGCTTGGAAGCTTTAAAAAAGTGATCAGCACAAAGAACATGATTGAGAAGGTGACCGTGAAGGACGTTTGTGTCAATCAGGACTCTTGAAGGAGCTCTCAGATTTAAAAAGGATGATGCCCCTTTGCTCCCTTTCCTATCCTCGTGGTCTTTTTTTTCTTCTCTTTCTCTCTCTCTCTCTCTCTCTCTCTCTCTCTCTCTCTGCCTCTCTCTCTCTCTCTCCCTCTCTCTCTCTCTCTCCCTGCCTCTCTCTCTGTCCCCCTCTCTCCTACATCTTTTCCTCTCTTCACCAAACTCCTTCGCCCTGCTCTCTGTATAATGAGTCTAATCCATCAGCCAGACAGTATTAATCGTATTCCGATAGCAGTGTGTTCGCTTGCTGCACGCTGCTGTCTGCGTCTCTACGAGTCAATAACCCCACCAGCGAACACCTACACCCGGCCTATGACAGATAGTCTGCGAATGCATATGTGTGTGTGTGTGTGTGCGTGTGTGCGTGCGTGCGTGCGTGCGTGTGTGTGTGTGTGTGTGTGTGTGTGTGTTTTCCTGTGTATGAATTTTAAAACCAGCACAGCACTATGACCCAAATTTACTGCAGTCTTTGCCTGGAAGAGCGTCCAAAACACACACGAGATGTGGACGCAGATGCACACACCGCAGCAAAAATGACCACCACTGGACGAGTTTGCCAGACCACTTGGTTGCCACAAACGCTTGGTGAGTGACATCATATCCTTTTCCTGATTGGCTTGTACGTTGCCATACAATAATAAATAGAAAAGATAAATAGAACGTGACAGGGCATGAACCTGTGTATCTGCCTGTGTGTGTGTGTGTGTGTGTGTGTGTGTGTGTGTGTGTGTGTGTGTGTGTGTGTGTGTGTGTGTGTGTGTGTGTGTGTGTGTGTGTGTGTGTGTGTGTGTGTGTGTGTGTGTGTGTGTGTGAGTGTGTGTGTGTGTGTGTGCGCCCCTTGTTGTCCATATTCTTTGCCTGGTCAGAAACTTTTTCACCCACATCTTTGACCTGAAGGGCCACAAACTCTTTGACCCAATAAACTGAAGCAGCAAACAGCCTCCTCTCCTTTCTTTTTCTACCTCCCTTCCATATGAAAACCCAACTCTCACTGCTGGATGATGTATCAATCTGGCACCCAACGATCCTTTGTCACTTTCAGACTTAGCTTTTCCGTCTATTTTTCTCCCCCACAATTTGCTTCATCCATCAACCGTTGTGCTGTTCTCCTGATCGCTCCATCATTGCATCAGGCTTTTCGTACATCAATCATTCATTTGTGCTATTCATCCGTCATACTTGCAGGCCAGCTCACTTACACGACCATAACCACTGGATTTAAAGTAAAGCCTCTTTACTTTCAGAGAACTTGCTGAGCCCCTTCTTGTATGTGCGTCGTGTTGGTCTGATTTGTGCTGTTAAGTCGTTATTAAAAGATAACAGCCCGTAGACGTTTTTGTAGCGAAATGCAGTGGAAAAAAAACCAAAAAAACAACTGTAACTAGAGCCGCCATCAAAATAACAACTATAATTCATAGGGGTTGTATTTCTTTCCCTTCAACAACATTTAGTGTGTGATTGACAGTCGGGTTGAGGAAGTGACGACCTGTGGTCAGAGAGAGTGTGTTTGGACTGAGGTTAGGTCGCATATCAGTGGAGAGAGGCATAAAAAGTGAACACGTGTGTTTGTAGAGCAGCAAAAGACAGCAGTGCCGATGACTTACCCACCCTGGTGTCATTATTCACAGTTTACACACCATGACAAGACACACACACACACACACACACACACACACAGACACACACACACACACACACACACACACACACACACACACACACACACACACACACACACACACACACACACACACACACACACACACACACACACACACACACACACACACACACACACACACACACACACACACACACACACACACACACACACACACAGCAGCACGGTCTGATCTTGTCTCTCTTTGTTTACACAACAGCTTGATGACAGCGAGGCGAGGTGATAAATCTATGGACAGACTTGCTGTAGGTTCTGATCATGTGGTGCTTTTTGTCACTATCACATGTGTAAATTTGGAAATGGGATGACTTTTTAAAAAACATATTCAGTACAGACATGATTACAGTCATTCATCATCTCATTAAAAACTTAGAATTCCAATTTCACAATCCAGTGCTTTAATTTGTGGCCAAGTCTTATACAAACTGTGATATTCACATCACCTTTTGATACTCAGTGGGCTATTGAGTGAGTTTCTCATTGTGGGCTGATAACCAAGTACACAGAAAATGTCTAATAAACAAAGTTGAGGTGATGTTAAATATTGGTATGTGTCATACTTGCATGTGAAAGCTGTCATTGAGAGCTTGTTAGCAGTTTAAATGCAAAATTTAGTTGACAAACTGCAGCCTTAAAGAGATGAGTGAAACTTTCCAACTTTACTTCTTTCAGTATATAATCAGCAAAGTTTATTTTGTGTCAAGCGTAGTCAGGTTTTTCAGGAACATAGATTTTCATTCATTTCCTGCAAACTTGCTCTAAACTCAACCATAATCACTGACAATAACCAAGACCTTAACCAAAAGCTAACATTATCCCAACACACGTCCTCACCTTAATAAAAAAAAGAAAAAGTTTTTCTTGAGGGGACGAGAGGGCACGCGCACGCGCACACGCACACACATACACACACACACTACTTTTAGGTACAAAAACTCAGTGATATCAGCATGACACCTTGCTCTGAAATGTAATAATAAAAATAAAAAATCAGTTTCCAGTAGCTATATTCAAACAAAATATGGCTTCATCATGAACTGGTCTTCCTCTGTCAACAATATTTAGGCATCGCTTCACATTTTCCATGTATCCTTACACGTTTAAGTTGAATGTGTACATTAAAGCAGATGTAGGGAAATGTATTTATAGACTGAATAGGAAACAGTGAGCTGGTGGTTCGGTAAGAGCAGAGGCAGATCACATTTCTCCCCTTCGGGCGCTATTAGAGTGTGTGTCACTATCTTTGTGTGTTGTGTGTATGTTAGAGACAGAAAGTGTTTCCTCCCCCGAGGCCTCTCACTTAAACTCTGTGTGAAAATGAACCTCTTGTCAATCGTCTACTCAGGGCTGTTTAGGGAAATGAGGGATTCATCAGTCAGCCGCTCAGCGGAGCGAGGGCAACGAGGCTGTCACAGTTTACAGTATCGGACCCAACACCTGCACAATGCTTTTAGACTGTGGGGTGGGTGGGAGGGCACAGGGGGAGACAGAAAGATGGAAGAACAACATTTGTGGCCATCAGAAAGAAATCCAAGTACTATTCAGAAAAAAAAAGAACAAATTGGCAGAAAGAATAGTTTCTCCCTTTCTTTTATCGCTACTCCACCTCCTCCTTTCTGTCTTGTTCCAAATCTGTTCAAGATGTCTTCAGATCCCCCCCCACCCCATCCACCCCTTCATCTCCCCCACCCCTGTGTTTGCCAGCTCCTGGCAAAGGCAGACTAGCTGAAATATTCCTCTTCAAATAGTTTCTCTCCGTCAATGTTGTCTTTCTTTCTTTCACCACCGTAGAGGCTTGGGTCACACACACTTGTCACTCTGGACCAGCTGTCCTGCACCATCTGTCCACTGTCCGCTTGGCGTGCATGTGCGCACACACAAACACAGACACGCTCCAACCTTGGTGCAAAAGTGTGGCAGTTACCGGGAAAGGCACCATATCCAAGAACAATTAAAGTTTATTGGTCCGTGTCAAAATAAATAAAACATCTAAAAATGGTGGGAGGGAAACAACGTGCAAGGGGCAAAATACAGAGGGAAATAAAGAAATAGAGAGACCGAACACTTCCAAACAAAAGCTGGGACCCATTTCCACATGACCAGCCATGAATATAAGAAGTCGTGCATAATCTGGACCACTTGTACACGTTTGTGATTGGTTGTTGAGCTTTTATTCTGTTTGTTCGAGGATTTTTTTTTTTTAACCTAAACGCCACATGTGTTGAAGTGTGTGTGTATGTGTGTGTGTGTGTGTGTGTGTGTGTGTGTGTGTGTGTGTGTGTGTGTGTGTGTGTGTGTGTGTGTGTGTGTGTGTGTGTGTGTGTGTGTGTGTGTCCTGCATTCCTATGAGCAGCGGCTTGGAAAGACTGGCCATGAAAGCAAACAGTGTTAGCCATTAAGTCTCCTGGACACCAGCCAGACAACACACACCACATGCAAACAGACATACACATATGCACATATAAATGTCACAGATTAAACAAAACAAAACAAAAAAAAAACATCCTCAATGTTCACTGGATTAAATGGATTCTTGTTGATTATATATGGTCATAAGGGAAAGAAAACTGGATATTCACATTTACAGTGTTTTAGACAATAATGTACAATATTGTTGCCAGAAAACACACAACAGACCTGAATGACGCTGTTGTGTCCAATCTGGTTCGTGCTTATTCTGCACGATATCCTGGTTTTTGAGTAACTCTTGTGAGTGGTACTTACATTTTAATCTTTAATTTGTTTATGGTTGTATGTAAACATTGCGTGAACTCTTTATTGAATTAAATATCAATATTGGACAAATTACATAAAAGTAAACACAACTCTACACAACACATTATATTCTGGAAGTGTGTTCATATATATATAATCATCTAAAAATGTGACATGCCATGACTATATAACACTATTATACTACACACCAAATAAAGTATGAGCATGGATTTTAGATTTTTTTTATTTAATTTTCATCTTTTGGATTAAACACAAATGAGCCATTTTCTTGCTCAAAGGTTTTTTAAGTACATGCCCCGACAAAGCAACATAGCTAAAATTCCAATCACTGTGTGTCACAAGAAAGCAACAAAAATCACATAGAAAACTGATTTTGTTTTTTATTTTAGTTTCTTTTACATTTGATTATTTTGCCACAATCAGGGATCCAAGTACAGCAGCCTTGTCATACCAGATGTGTCTGTCCTCGCACTGTTTGATCTCATTCATCCCAACCAGCAAGGGCTAATTTAGAGCAGCACATCAGATTTCCACTGCACAAGTTGAAACACTTCAGCTCACCGGCTGCAGCTGAGTCCAGAGCCGAGTGATGCCACTGTTCCATTTACTAACCGCAGCGCAACACCAGTGACTCGGCTTGCAACACGACCTGCCACTCCACAACGTCGTCCATGAAGTTTGTGTCCCAAATAGAGAAAATGACCGCGTCAGAGTTTGATGGATGGCTTCATGGCTTTACACAGGCTGCATTTAAATGGGAGCGACACAGGGGGCGCTGTGTAGGCGATGACTCCAACTCATTGGACAGCTGTTTGAAGGCTACCACTGGCAACTAAATTAGATTAGCAGTGTGTGTGTGTGTGTGTGTGTGTGTGTGTGTGTGTGTGTGTGTGCGGGCGTGCATAAGCATGGCGGGCCGTTAGGAACTGCTCTATTGATGAGAGAATGGAGTGTCATATTAGTTAGTAAATGCATGGAGCAGCTGCCCACATGCCCACCCACCCATCCTCACGCACGCACGCGCACGCACACACACACGCGCACACGCACGCACGCACGCACGCACGCACGCACGCACGCACACACACACACACACACACACACACACACACACACACACACACACACACACACACACACACACACACACACACACACACACACACACACACACACAAACTGATTAGCATTTCAGACTGCTGAACTCAAGCCTTGACCTCTTGGAGATTGATTGACACGGCGACTGTTTGTAAATGAATAAGTATGTGTGCGCATGTGTGTGCATGAGAATGAAAATGTGCAACAGTGACACAACGTTTGGTGTGTGTGTGTGTTTGTAATGGAAGAAGTGGACTGATGTAATGAGGCTGTAATAAGGGTGAAGCTTAATCCCGCTGAAGACAGACATGGACCTCTCAGTAATACTCTCTCTGTCTCTGTCTCTGTCTCTCTCTCGTACACGCACGCACCCACATACGCACTTTACAGTTTTTTGAATCTCTTCCTTCACTTCCAACGTTTTCATCCTTACTCTTCGCTCTCTCCTTCACCACACCTTTTTCTTCCTATTTCCTTTTTTTTTATTTTGTGCTTAGTTTCTGTCAGCTTTTTCACTGCCTTGAATTTCTACAACCATTTCTCCGTCCTTCTGCGTTCGACTTGTTTCCTTGAACAAGATTTTCCTCGTTCAATTTTTCACCCTCCTTTACACCTGTCTTCTTCTCCACCCCATTTCACAGGGGATCATGTCACTCTGCGTTTCCTGTTCTCTGTTTTTCTTTCTGTCCTCTCTACCACCTTTTCTTGTCTTTTCCTCTCTGCCTTCCCTCCCTTACTCTCATCCCTTTTCCTGTCTCTCAGCAAATACCAAAGAGGGCACGCATGCTTCCTTTAAGTTCTCCACATTAAGCCGGGCAATAAAATGACACGACACACACGACGCACGCACGCACGCACGCACGCACGCACGCACGCACGCACGCACGCACACAAATTATAGTGATGTCCTGTCTGGTCCAGATTTTTGAGGGAGAAGGTTATTTTCTGTCTTGGGTTTCACCACAGGTAGGATTCCCTTGTAGTTCTTCTATTTTAACAGCCTATATTTCTACTTAAGGCCATTTAATGCTCTCGTGTTCTTTTTATTTGACTTTAGTGTTCCCATTAACAACTGGCCAGGGGCGCCAGTTAAAAATTTTGCTTTCTCACTATTTTAGGCCTATACTAAACTTCAAATGTAGGTGTCTGAAAAAAAAGGGATCATCCTTTTTATTTCTATACTGAATGACAAAGAGTTAGACTCATTAGTTACTATAATCTTTGGTGGAGTGATCTTATAATGCCTTAAGTTTTCACATGGCACGGAATAACAGAACGAAAAGTGCATGAAATCTCTCATCAGTTTCTTTGAACAAACATAAAACTAAAAATTAGGAAAGCACAAAACAAATGAAATATTATCATGAAAGAACAAGATTGAAATCTGGTACTTGTTAGACAGCAATGGTTTAACCATTTGCGAACCAATCAGATTCTGTGCTTGACTTCACATGTGGACTTAACAACCTCAGGAGGTTTATCGGAAAGTAAGCAGATTATTTTCCTTGAAAAAACCCTGGAAGTGATGTGTTTTATGCCTAAAGCAGCAGCAACAGTGGTTTGCGTTGAATAAATAGAAAAACCACTGTGGAAAACAACAGACTGTCTGACCTTCAGGGTTGCGAGGTTCCCTTCATTGCAAAGCTGCTGTTGATATTGTGGAATATTTCACTCAGCAGTTTTGACCATCTTGAATAACATAAACTAGAATAATTTGGGGAAAATGCAATTGAAAGGAGCCTCTATTAAGGCTAATTAAAAGCTTGATTGACAGGTGGATCTACAGGAAGTGCAGAGATGAAAAAGCACAAAGTGACCACTTGTATAAAAACTTTCCAGAGTAGCACTTGAATGCAACACGGACCATTTTCAAAACAAATGGTGCAACTTTAACCACTCTGCTTATATTCATTGTGGCCTGTCTCAGTGGGTTGCCGGTGGTGGACTTGAGAGCTTGGCGTTGTGAAATTGTTTCTTTTTACTGTGGGGGTCTTAGGAGGCCCTAGTGAGTCCATAGTGAAGGCACTGGATGCAGGCTGCTGGAATAGAAAGAGAGCACTCTAAATACTGACAGGCAGCACTTGAGACAGACTCGGGAGTGCAGGGGTCCTACTGAGCTATTGTCACCCACCACACAGGTTAACAAGACACTGCACGAGCCTTTAACCTCTGTCTTTTACTTCTCCTCTTCTCCACTTTGTCCTCTTTAGTCGGCCTCACTCTCACTCATACATGCTTCCCCTATAACCTTTTATCTATCTTAATGTGGGTTTTTTTCTGTTTCATTCCTCCCTCCTATTTCCTTTTTTACTGATAAGGGAGAAAGAGCAGAACTGTGAATAAGAAAACGATTCCCAAATGAGAAAAACAAAGGGGCAATTTCCCCACTTCCAGTAATGACTTCGTTCCCCTTACACATTCCCTTGGTTTTTTTCTTTCTAATTGAATTACACTTTTCTTTTTTATTCAGCTGATCAGCCATTTATATCTCCCTATTCTCTGCTCATCGCTCCCTCTCTTTCACTTTTTGCTTTACTCACCCACCTCTCGCTCTCCCTCACTTTCTCTCTTTCTACTGTGTATACAACCATTCATAACTCTAGGTTATCATTTCAAAAGGCTTTCAATTCAAACCCTCATTGTGGAGACAGTAAAAAGGCTACCCCGGGGCAAGCAGGCAAACACGCACACACACACACACATACATACACAGAAACACATACAAATGGACACATGGACCAACACAACAATAACCACATGAGTAAACAAGGTTGCCAGAACACACACATGCACAATATCACAGAACTTTATATGTTAAGGTGAAATGTATGCGTGTCCTTCCCAGGTTAATGTGCAAATGTTAAGTGGTATCTAAGACGCTCCAGTAATTATACACATATAGAGACACATGCAGCAATCAGGAAGGGAAATCCCTGATTGCTCAGTTTATTATTCTGCATTGACTCCATGGAGATAAGTTATTTCTATAAAACCATACTTTCTTTTTTCTTCTCCCACCTTCAGTCTCTCTTTTATTTCTGTCTCTTCTTTCGTTCTCTTCATTTTCTTGTCTGCCTTGTCGGTCACGCCTGGTTGCCATTCTGTCATCAGTCTCTACCGCTCCTTCTCTAAAAGCTCTAGCTGCCCTCAGGGCTCAACTTATAATATTACAGTACACCTCAAATCCCTTTCTCTGCCTCTTTTTTCATCTCTCACAGACACACACACAGGCACACACTGATGGGAGAAAGACGCACAATAGCAGCACTAAGTGAGCACAGAGCCTCCGGACACAGAGAGAAGGAGCGTCTTAAAGAGCCTTATGGGTGTCTGCCAAGCACGCACGCACACACACACACACACGCACGAACACACACACACACACGCACACACGCACACACAGAGCACTATTTTCATGGTGTAACTCTCTTCCATGCCCCATACACTGACCTTGAGCATCAAAACTGAGTGCCTAACCCCTAAAATAGTTTTAACTTTATCCCTGAAACCTTAATGTGAAGTCTTCCATTTTGGGCCCGAAAAGAGCAACTTACAAGCCTTACAAAGAGAGAAATTCAAACCACACACAGGTATGTACTAATGCACACACGGACACTCTACCATCACATGTTGTTGCTTGGATTCACACCTCAGAACAGATCAAAAAGCTCTGTGTTGTATGCACATAGGCTGTATAATAAACTTTCAAGAATAGCACATGAACGTCTCACATGACCTTTAATAATCAGATCTGTCACTGTCAATTGTTTCATATTGATAGGGAGCTTACTGTCTGTTAGGTTGGCTAAAATGAGTCTTAATATAGCACAAAGTAATGCATACACAGAATGTGTGCGTGCGTGTGTGTGCGTGTGTGTGTGCACACCCTCATCTGAAATGCAGTGATCAACTGTGTCACACCTTAACTGTGCGAATTACTTACTGCACATTTCAATTACTGAGGTGAACACATTTACACACGTGTATTTACGTGTGTGTGTGTGTGTGTGTGTGTGTGTGTGTGTGTGTGTGTGTGTGTGTGTGTGTGCATGCATAAGCGTGGCGGGGCGTTAGGAACTGCTCTATTGATGAGAGAATGAAGTCATTTTTCAATGTGGGGTTAAGCGCTGCATTATTGCCGCCTCATTTGGCTCCTGTGGGCCACCATAGCCCTCCTGTCTGGTTTCCATGGCACAGAGAGAGAACAGAGAGGGGAATGTCCCTGCTTACCAGACTGCAAGTTCATCCATCAGCTCACACACACACACACACACACACACACACACACACACACACACACACACACACACACACACACACACACACACACACACACACACACACACACACACACACACACACACACACACACACACACACACACACACACACACACACACACACACAGGAGAAGGCTATAAGGGCTTATCCCACTCACAGTCAACTTTCCCACAAAGTTGCAACAAATCAAGAGAAGCAGCGCTAAGTCTCCTAAAGCCAGCCAATATCACATTATACACTAGCTGTGCTTGGGTATACAGAGCTGCACTGCTGTAAACCAATTCAAGTGAGAGTATAGAGTTTCTTGTACAGCGACAGTTCTCACAGGGCCTCAAATGTAAAGCGAGGGAATCTGAAAAACTTGATAAAGCTACTGATCGAAAATGGTTTAATTTTTCAGCAGCCTGTATTCAGTGCTGAGCATCCTGCCCTTCTGTGTACATGTATTGGTTTTTGTGCCCAGACTGAGACTGATTCTGCTCTGAGGAACATAAGCATGCACTTCACAAACACTGTAGGGATTGTTTGCAGTAATGGGATGGGACGAGCAGGCCGAATGTGCACATGCACCTTGGCGTGTTTGTGTGTGTGCGTGTGTGTATTTGAGGGTGAGGTGGGCGGGTGCTTGTTGGCTATCTGAACAAGTGCTGAACATGGGCCAACCATGTCGGCTCCCATAATGATGACATTCCTCTTGAGATATAATACGGAGCGGATAGAGAACAGCTTCCCTGTAAAGTCAGTTAGATGGATGAGCTGTCCACTCGCATTAATGTAAACTTTGCCAATTTTTCTGTGCTCAACAAACTTCAGTAAAACATCCTCCTAACTGGCTGCCTCTATTCACTTTCACCCCACTCTCTTTTATTTCTGTTGAGGTGGAAACTCTCCTCTTCTCTCGGTTTACTGTAAACATCTCCATGTATCACTGTCATATCGCCACATTCATCTTCCATAGAGGGCTGGTATTCCTGCAGAGCTCTATTCACCCTCATTCACACCCATGCTGAGCACGCACGCACACGCACACACACACACGCGCACGCGCACGCGCACACGCACACGCACGCGCACACACACACACACACACACACACACACACACACACACACACACACACACACACACACACACACACACACACACACACACACACACATCTGTGAGTGCATTTGTGGGTCCATGCCAGCACTCACACGCATACACATCTATGACCCATTGTGCTTTAGCCTTGGTGACATTTTTTTATTTTTCTAAGCTCCATTCATCATGCAGACACAAGAATATGTGTGCACATACCCAATATTCATCTCCTCATGCACACATACAAGAAACCTGTTGAAAACAATGACTAAATTGGCACACAGCCAAAGCAAAAGGGACAAACTTATCACAAATCCTCAGATGACAATTTTGAAAGGATTTTACTGTAATTCAAAGCATTTATCTTTGAAGTTTAAAAGCCTCTTGACTACTAAAGATTTATGGGTTTTTTTCCATTATGCACTTAAGTCAAGAGAATTTACCCTTGGATATTTTATATAAATACACTAATCCTTGTGTGAATAAATTTCACTGTGCCTTCTAGCCTTGACTATGATATAAAGTATAGCTATTAAGTAGATGTAGTATTTCAGAGCAGCAGACATAACTTCATCTACTTGGAGAGATAAGTAGAATAAATAATAGAACTTTGAACCTTTTCAATATTAGAGTAGCCTATTTCTGAAATATATTTGAAGAGATTACAAAGTTTCAGGAAAAATAAAAGTATTTGGAGTGTAGGGACTCTTTCCCCAACTCAAGGAATCTGTTGCAACTTTATTTTCTTGCAATGGAGGCCTCTGGATGACTCTTTTTTTTTTTTGTATTTTAACCAGCTGATCTCCAATATACAGGAATTCTGCCAGTATCATATTTTGCTGCTGTTTCGTTAGTGTCACTGCCTCTTGCATGCTGTCACGTATTCCAGTTCTTCTCCAATCTCTCTTAAAAACAGGTGTTGATCTCATTGAGACTAACTGATTGAAAATGATCTATAACCCACAAGCCCACAGGCATTTACATGCACCCTGGCCGAGGGGCCCTGTGAAACAGAGGTGGTCCATTTGGATCCATCTCTACTTCCCCTGGGTCTATAAAAAGCCTGGTGTCACATAGTGAGATCTCCTGTCTTCTTTTCCAGACTCTCTGACGAGGTGCAAACCCTTCTCAGCTCCACCTGACACAGAAGCCACATACCGAACATCCTCGTGCCTGTTTGTGCGTGTCCGTAGGAGTGCATGTTGTTTCTGTTGTCACCTTCCTATTTGCGGTTTTCCTATTTGTCCATCATGTTGAGACCGAACAAATAAAATCACTGTGAAGAGTTCTCCCAAATTCAGAGCAAGTGGAAATGCACTGTTGTCTCTGGCCTGCCTCATCACACCGAGAGGCATTTGGTTCAGACTATTGCAGTGACAATCAAAATGCCTCCTGTAATGCTATCATCTCACAGCAGCACCCCTGGCAACTGTATTACACCCATTCAAAGGACAAATAACTTTATTAACTTGCACACAGCATGAGATGTCTCTAAAAGCAGCAGGCTGCGCAGGCTGCCTGCCACCCCGATAACATAACTTTATTAGCCTGTCTACTGACAGTCTCTTTACACACACACACACACACACACACACACACACACACACACACACACACACACACACACACACACACACACACACACACACACACACACACACACACACACACACACACACACACACACACACACAGCCGCCTTGCAAACTCAACAAGTCCATTAAGTCTTTCATGACTGGCGTTCAAATCAACACAACTTTATTATTAGCTGCACACAACAACACAGGAGTGACAGTTCTGGTTCTGGTTTGTAAGGATAAACGTGTGAAAGATTATGGAGGGAAAAGAGGCAGTAGCAGAGAAATAGACATTCATGCATTATAAGTCGAACACAATTGCAGAGCAGCTTTCCTCAGGCTCAAGGTAATCAAGAAAAAGCTAATGGAAATGTGAAAAAATCAGCCCAATGAGAAAAATACTTAGAGCAGTTCTTCAAATAATATAGAAATCTTCAACCTCATTGAAGAAACAAGGTCAGAATCAGTGAAATCTTTTTTTTATTTTCATTTAAAAAACTGAAGAAGAAAAAAATACCCTAAACTAAATATAGATTGAACTCACAATCTTGAAATGGGCTTGAATATAATGGCGGTAAAACAACATGATATGTTCAACTGAGGGTGTTCGCTATTTTACCAGACATGGCCCAAATCATAAAGAGATGCTTTAGGGAAAAAATCATTTTGGTCAGATAATTAAAGATTGATATAAAACCAATACCAAACAGTCAATGTTATTTCACTGTGTAGATTACCACACAAGCATGTGGAAACACACCCATAAACAACACATGAACACACATGTTTGCACACAGCTGGATTCCTCCACTCAGTACCATGTGGCATTTGCTTATGAACACTTCACCCCGGAACACATTCATAATTTATAGAGAGATTGGATCTGTCTCCACAACACCCCCACCCCCCCTCCCCCAAACCGCTTCCCCTATGCCCTGTTCCACCTATATTTCTTCCAGCCCTCTTTTCTTCACTTCAATAGGCATTCCAGTTGCATTGGCACAACCACAAACCAAATAAGTGCTATTTTTTTTCCAAATACTTTTTTTTTTAATTTAAAGAAACTTAAATAATTACATATCACAAGACATCCCATCTCTCTTTCTCTTGCTCTCTCGAGGGATTTCAGCGTAAATTATGTTACTAATTGACCAATCAGATTGCACTAACAAGCTGTCAGACTGCGTTAGGATCATCCACCAATCACGGCTGGCTGAGTTGTCTCCCTGGGCAACTGTTAGCCAATGACCTGCAAGGATCTGACAGGGAGCAACTGCAATCAACCACTAGAAGCTGATATAAAAACTCTTACTACTTTCACACAGACATCAAAAGCTACACACACACACACACACACACACACACACACACACACACACACACACACACACACACACACACACACACACACACACACACACACACACACACACACACACACACACACACACACACACACACACACACACACACACACAAAGTCCAAAAGTCAGCGAGTGTAGCGAAATGGACAAGACAGACATTCACGTGGGGTGAATATGTGCCTGCGTGCGTGCGTGCGTGCGTGCGTGCGTGCGTGCGTGTATTAGTGTGTACGTGTGTGCAACATTTCTCAAAAGCATGTTGCACGGGAACAAAGACGCTGAAGTCCATTAGTGGCCAATAGCTTGAGGGAAAGTACACAAATGAAGACAAAACCTCACATTGAGCTTTGCTCATGTTAGTGTCTCTTTAGACTATCTCTGCTCTGAGAAAGTGAAAAGTCACAGCAGCCTTTTTATGCCGTCACAGTGAGATACTATGTGTCAGTCTCTGTCTTTAATTTTTCTGTTCTCCCTCCCCCTTTTTCTGTCTCGTTGCAGGTCCGTAACCTCTTTTCCTCTTTTTATTTGCTCTCTTGAACGGCCTCTCCTACTCTTTCACCCCCACTTCAAGGCCTCATCTTTTAAAGCCCTTCCTCTATCTTTCCCCACTATTTTCCTTTTCCTTCACCATCCTCTCCCTTTCTCTTATCATCAGTCCAGCCACCACTTTGGAACCTTTCTCGAGTTTCTCTTCATCTTTTGAGCTCATATCTCTGGTTCTCGCTCTCCCTTCTGTTCGTCCATGTTTTTCTCTTTCACCCTGAGGGAGATGAAGTTGTAAAGATGCCACTGCTTTTAAGCAACAGCGGGTTGCCTCTTCAAGCCCCAGACGTGGCCAGTGAAGCCTGTGTTAACACACACACACACACACACACACACACACACACACACACACACACACACACAAAGAGAGGTGCACATGAGCCCAGATTCAGCTTCTGTCCCATGACCACAGTGGTAATCAAGGATTGACACACTCACACACTTACACACAGGCAGCTTGTTAGTATGTTAATTTTCACTGTGCATATAAATGATCATCTGAGCGCAAACAAACACACACAGAGGCCATCTGCTCCATGGAGGTGTGCGTATGTGCGTGTGCTTAAATGTAACTATCAAATGTCAAAAAAGAATAAATAATCACTAATTTAGAACATCCTTTTACACACGCACACACGCACGCACGCACACACACACACGGTAGGAAAACCAGAGCCCTGGGATCAGCGGAAAAAAACACTGAGAGCATGACGATAGCTGACATTCCAGGGAATACTGCAATACCTCACACATACAGCCAGACGCACGCACGCACGCACGCACGCACGCACGCACACACACGTCCTCTGAAAAAGAAAATGCTTGAGTAATGGAGACAGATAGAGGGGTAATCCCAATTTCATCTTTCCAGAAGGGTAGTGGATTAGAGGAGGATTAGGGCAGTATCATAACAAGATTATGACACACATAAAGCTCCGCTGCACTTAGTCCATTACTCTCTTTTCTGTCTTTTGTTCTTTGCATATGTGCGTGCACAGTGGTGCATGTGTGGGTGCATGTGTATGCACAGTTGAGTGAATGAATCTACAGGATATACACGTGTGGCATCGGATGAGGTTTATTCATCTGAGGGAGTGAAGTGTGCGCGTGTGTGTTTGACAGAGAGAGAGAGAGAGAGAGAGAGAGAGAGAGAGAGAGAGAGAGAGAGAGAGAGAGAGTTGGGGGATGCATGTTGGGTTGCAGGGGTTCAGATGTATTTCTGATGCTTCATACCACATATGGGTCACTGCTGCCGTCCCCCAGGGGTGTAGGAGAGGTTGGAAATTGGGGTATGGGGGGGTGGGGGGTCAATAACAGTAGTCTTGAATCAGTATTTCGAACAAGGTTCACTGAGCTTTGGTGTGACATGCTCCTCGCTTGCACAGGCGGAGCTGGGGAGGAGTCCAGTTCAGTCACTCGTAAGTGAATTGTAATTATGATGAGCAAATGGAAGACTGAGACAACCACATCAGAAAATAGGAAACAGACCACCACCGGCGCACTTTCAACTTGTCTTGCACAGTATGTCTGTGTACGGTAACAGTGCAGGCAGTGTGGAGAGCTGTTAAGTTTATGGGCTATGTGAGAAGGTAGCAATGAGAGGTCTGACAGCGTGTTGTTATTTTTGGTTCAGGGTTCTTAGGTAACTAAAGGCAGACAGACAGACAGACAGACATATGGCCATGCTGGCTGATATAGGGGACTGACAAATAGAAGGACAGACCTAAGTCCACTGGAAAGTTGCTGGCAATATAATATAAATCACATGTATGAAGTTATATTACCGTCCAATATGATCAAATGCATATTTGAAACTTTTCACTTCAGTATATTCTAAAAGTCGATCAACTTCACGGCGTGAAGAACAGTTATTTACACATGCCAAAGTTATACGATTCACCACGGTCATTGCGGATTCAAAAGGACTTTTTTTTTTATCATTATAGTTTGCTAATACATTGTAAATATTACTTTACTAGTAAAAAGAATATGTGAGGTTTGTGGTACAAGTGCATAAGCACTGATGGCTTTGGTTGACAGACTTATTTTGGTGAAGATATTTCAACTTGTCACAGTAGGAGAAGCACAGGTGTAAATCATAAAATTACTCAGATTCATTTAACTGCTTCAGTTTTACAGTCCGGTTGTCATTTATCGCCGGGACACAAGACTGAAATAGAGTCACTGTTGTTATTACTGAAACGTGTGCCTTCCCCCCACGCAGTCTGACTTTTCACTGTCCACTGTCCAACTGCAAACACTTTCTTTGAAGCAAAAAAAAAAAGCACTGTCCTGTTCCAGCTTTGCCATATGTCGACAATTGCAGATTTTCTCTTTTGTGAATTCAAAAGTCAAGACAAATACCTTATTTCTAGTATCACGTGATGAAGTACATTTGACTTGAAATAAGAGATGGTAACTGTCTGTCAATGGAATTCATCGGCTTGCAATAACATATCACAATATATTAGTATTGGTACATTATACATTTCTCGAATCGTCGCAGCCCTGGGAACATATCCCTTTGTGAACATTGTGTCCTCGATGTTCCATTATTTTTTATTTTATTTGATCATAATCTATTAAGCCACAGGCTAAAAGAAAAGGTGAAAATTTTTTAGGTGAAAATTGGGGGAAATGTGGGTTATTGAACAGCTCGATTTAACTCAGCATTTGCCTGACACATTCATAAGTAGATTTTTAGTTGAATGAAAGCCAAGCATGTCCCTTTGTAAGCAATACCAAACCTGATATTACAAATCACTGAAAAATGTCCTAACCTTGAGCTGAAAGTAGGATGTCCTCCATTATGGTGACATAGTTGTCTTTCAAGAATGATTATGTTATTAAAATGATATCAAAAGACATGGACATTTTCAAAAATTGTGTCACCAAGATGGCTAAAGTGAGCTCTGGCAACTTGGGGCCCATGGACTGAGTGGGAGTCACTTATCTAAGATTTATATTGTGACATTAATTATTACAACATGTTTAATAGATTAAGATTCCTATAAAAACAAACCCAAAAACTTTGTTCACAAAACCTTTCATGTATTCATGGATGGGGATTGCTGGTGACAGTAAAGTGCAACATAATTCATTTTAGATGTCTAATCTAGTTTTTAGTTTTTGTATTTTATCTTTATTGTATTGCATCTTTTTTCGTCACAAGACGAAACCTTGTTTTTCCATCAATCTTTAATTTCTTTCCAGCCTCAGATGCAGATGTGTTTTATCTAATTCAATTCAAACCTTGCAGAGGAGGCGGAAAAGGTTGGTTCTCCCTCAAACTGTTCAACTCAGTTAATTTGAGCTGTGAGTAAGTGGGAACTGAAGGGGAACAAATGGGGGAGTTGAACACAGAAGGTGACTGGGCTGTAGAAACACCAGAAAGCTACACCAAGACAGCGGTGAGGAATGATGTTGGCGCAGAGAGCGAGGGCCCTGTTATGACATCAGATGTCGTTAACCAATTAGACGGGGTGTTGCAGGAGAGTGGTTCCAGCAGCCACTAAAAGCTTCACTGTCACTGACCTCAGGAAGGGAGAATCTAATAACAATCTCGCCTTTCTTTGTTTACCCTGACACCCCACACCCACCCCCTCATCATTTCTTTCGCTAACAGCCACTTCAGTGATGCCCATCTTTGTTCTCCCTGAACCGCTGGACCCTTATTTGTGTCGAACTGAGCAAACCCGCCCATCAGGAGCACCGGAGTTAGAAACCCGAGGCCCGGGCTACTTGCACTGTGTGACTGCAGATTGTTTACGGATTGCTTCTGGGTTTCCACACGGCCAGATTTGCAATTAGCTTTCAAGAAGTTCAGTCAGGAGGTGAAATTGCAGATTTGTCTCATTCTGGTTTAAAAAAAAGTGGGAATTGTAAAAACCCTTAAGCTTGGCTAAAGCAAAGACACGGAAAAGACTTAAGCGACCTGCTTTAACCTTTGCTGACTCAGCTTATTGACACAAACCGCTATGAGGAGAGAGACCCACAATCCTTCTGCCCTTCTCTTCTTTTCATTATAGAAGCAGAAGTCTTCTTTGAAACTGTGTCATGCCAATGTAAAATGACAATCTGTCCCAGGGCTTTTACGTCGTCTCACAAACACACTTACAAGAGAAGTTGCAGTGAAAGAACAGCTGAGCTTTAGATTTCCCCAAATCCCTTGTGACCACGGGTTTGGGCCAAAGGGGTGAAATAAACTTACCACCTGCTACTGGTAGTCCACACACACGAACAGAATTATACACACACACACACACTTTCCCCCCCCTCACATCTGCCACTGCAGTCCCTTGTGTTTTGGCAACACCGGAAACTTTCAGACTAATAGTCACAGCTCAAGGCAGCGCTTACAGTTTCCAAGCTTTTAATGGCTCTTCGCCTTACATCATTAATGCATATCAATCACCATAAACACACACACTCAGAGCGCACATGCAGCAGGATTTGTATCAGTGAGCTGTGAATAACAGAGCTAAAAGCCTCTGAAGTGAATATTCAGCTGTCGTAAGTTCGGCGGGAGAGAACAGAGTGATGGAGGACAGGACAGAAGTCCAACTGGAAAACAAAGGAAAGGGAGAAAGTGAGTGAGAAGAGCCGGGGAGATCACAAAGACCACATTATAATAATAAAGTCTAAAGCTGTGCAGCAGCTTTGTAGAGAACACCAGTGAACATCATAGTGCCAGTTTCCAAAGTTCCTGCTAATCCCGTACTTAAGCAAACATACTTCCTCCAGTCACTGTCTCGGGGCAAGTATTATTTTACACATCTGAAAGTTTCGTCCTGTCTTCTCCAGGTAGAGGAATTTAAGTGTCCTGGGGGGATTATGAGGAGGGATCATGAGATGGGCCACAGATTCAGACAGGTGGGAGCAGTAATGCAGTCACTGCACCAGACTGTTGCAGTGGAGAGGGAACTGGAGTGTAAAGCAAAGCTCTCTGTTTACAGGTTGGTCAAAATCACCACCCTCAAAAACGGCCATGAACTTTGGGTCTCACTGAAAGAATGACAGTGCGGATACCCACAAATGAGTTTCCTCGCCAGTATGGTGGACCTCGCTTGATGTGGTAAGAGGAGCTCGGCCATGTGGGAGAAACTCAAAGTCAAGTCACGACTGCTCCACATTGAGAGTAATCACCAGTTGAGGTTATTTGGGCACCTGGTTAAGATGCTAACTGGTCGCCTCCCATTAGAGGTTTACCGGACAGGTCCAACTGGGAAGAGGCCCTGAAGTCGGCCCAGGACTTGTTGGAGAGATCCCATCTCTCGTTTATATCGTTTGATAGAAAATATACTTATCATATGAGAACTCGTTTTTTTTTTTTACACATCAACATCAGCTACTTTCTCACAGAAGGAATCACACTTGAACATCCAAAGTAGCAGAATCCCTTTTCATAAAAAGTTCAGGGTCAACAGGGTTTTAATATAAAACTATTGTACCAAACATCAACCTACCAGTGTCGTAGTTGTGCTGCTAAAGCTATACACACACACACACACACACACACACACACACACACACACACACACACACACACACACACACACACACACACACACACACACACACACACACACGAGTGGACATGCAGGACACACTGCGATCAAGCGCTCCGACCCTCTCCCCAGACTCTCTTTCATCTTCGCATGCTAATTAACCTTGACCTGAAACCTTCCAGTGCTTAATTGCTGCCATGGAAACGACTCCCATTTACAAAGCCGTCTCTCACACACACACACACACACACACACACACACACACACACACACACACACACACACACACACACACACACACACACACACACACACACACACACACACACACACACACCAAGCGTACTGTTCAATTAGAGCCATCCATTCTGCTTGACTAGCAACAGTCATCACCATCAGCCCATCAGATATCACCTGTCTGACTGTTTCTGCCCAATCAGCTGAAGGCACAGAGGAGGAGGAAGAGGAGGAGAAGGGGAGTAGAAGGGCTACATCAATTGATTACAAACCTGGGGGTCAGGCTACTTCCAAAGGTCAACATTTTTATCTCATGCAAGCCTGAATACACCATTAAAATATAAATTAAGAAAAATAAACAAGTTTAAAGACACTTTAAACTTTCTCCTCAGTAAATGCAAAGCACATGTATACATTGGAGAAAGTATACCATGTGTAATACTGCAAGATGGTGAGAAGGCAGAAAGCAAATGAACTATATAAAGCAGCACAAGATACATTTTCTAATTTGTACTCTCTTGCATCTACTTAGTTACTTTACAGCACTGGGGATTAAATAAATGTGCAGATAATTATATTAATACTAACAACAGTTTGCTGCAAGCAAAATAGCTTTTTGTAAGTTTTAATTTCAGAAGAGTCACACAAGTGGAAATAGAAAGAAAGAAAAAGCCTCTCAGTCAAAATGCAATAAAAGTCAACCAAGCCAACCCAATGGCTGCTCTCACCTCTGAGAGCTTATTGGGTGAAATGAGGCAGGAGATAGGAAACCTTGCTGTCATTTTAGAAATGCTGACACACAGTGTGACCTTCCTTCTGTCTTTAGGCAGCTGCAGGATGGCACATTGAGGTTTAACATGTGCACATACAAGCAAGTAGCATGAGTTCAAATGAGGCTTGTCGAAACCTCACAGACGAGTGTGGGACCTGCATACTGTTCACGCACACGGGCGCGCACATACACCGGTGTTATTACTTGTGAGTTTGTCTGAACATGCAGGTTGCCAGGCAGCAATGTGTTGTGGTTAATAACCCTTTCCTCTCCTGCCCACTTTTCCTCCCTCCCCCTCCATATCATCACTCCTTCACCCCCTCCATTCCTCTGTTTTCCGTGCACTTCCCATATTCAAGGTGGCAAAGGCAAAAAGAATGCACTTTACTGCTGCTGTGGGGCAACACACACACGCACACACACACTCTACATGGCACACAAATCATCAGTATCAAGCCTCCAACAATCTCAGAGCAACGTCATTATTGGAACTGCCGCCAGTTCATCGGAAGCAGCTGTGGACTGTACTGAGTACACCAGTACGTAGTCAGTTCGAAGATACACATGTTGTGAATGCAGCCAAGCAACCTGAAAACAACTTGATTAGATTTAGGTGGAGGTGAAGGTTAGTTTTAAAAAAAAAAAAAATCAATAACATTGATGATTCATATCAATTCTTATTACTTCTTTCCACACAATAAAACTAAAAGGTTCTTATAAAGAGCAAAAAATAGTGACCCAGTCATTGAAACACAAACTAAGCAAACTGGCATATGTATATTAACTTATATGGTATCTACAGTACACTCAAACAAATGCACAGTACACGTCAACGTGTCTAACATACTGACATATTTACAACATCAAACACTGAGATGTATACAAACAAAGCCACACACTTCCATATTTGCAATAGATGCTTTTACGGGGTCATTTATACAGTACAGGGTACTATTGTGATGAAAGTGCTATTGTAGTTTACGCCCAGTGAGTGCTCATTCAGAGGTAGTAGTTAAGAATAGTTACGTTGAGAATTGGTTTTGTTCTGAAATCTGAAGCCCACCTTTTACAGACTTTTATATGGAACAAAGAGAAAAATTACTAGAAAAATTCATCACCAGACGCTTTGTTCGACATATCGTCTTTTATCAGGTGTTTGCAACATTTAAATTCCACCACAGAAAAGATTATATGCATCTGGTTGTATTAAGGCAAATGAAGCACATTTGAAAATCTTGCATTCCAATTCTGAAAAGCAATTTTAGAAGTTTTGCCATGGCTTTTCTTTTGTCTTTACAAAGGATTACAAAGAAATCGAGAGACGCATGGGCTAATCCATTCAAATATATAAAAAATGCTGCAAAGCAAAGCAGAGCAGTAAAGTGTTGAACATAAGGCAGCGATTGTTAGAGAGAAGTGTTTGGATTCTATAAACGGCACTGATGGGCAGGTGAGCAGTCACTCTGCCTCTGACTTATTGGAAAATGGGAACACACATAGGAAACAATGAGAGTGCAAGTTTTGGTAACAAGGGGATTTCCACACTGTTCTCCTACAATTCCACCTCTCACATGGCCTGGTGTGTTTTATCACAAGTTCAACAAGGACAGACAATATCCTCAACAGCTAAGATGTCTGGGAAACACCAAGTGTTACCCAGAAGATCGCTACGGCAACTCCTGCTGGAATCTTATGCGCACACGCACACACACACACACACACACACACACACACACACACACACACACACACACACACACACACACACACACACACACACACACACACACACACACACACACACACACACACACACACACACACACACACACACTCACACACACACACACACACGCAGAGCGCTACTTGTAATTATGAGAGCTGTAAAACAAGCTGACATCATAGCCTTGGGTCGCTTCATTCCCTCGCTGCCTCGCTTTTGGACTTTAACATACAGTGGTTATTTGTGTCCCGACGTACTTTTCAGGTGTAAAGATTGTTGTCAAACTTTCTCTAAGTCTGTAATCGCCTGGAACAGCCCAGCCTCTACAACAGTACAACCCCAATTCCACAAAAATTGGAAAGATGTGTAAGAATAAAAACAAGTTCTCAAAAACATGATTTTTATGGAGACAAATGTTGTTATCTGTTGGTGGAGCCTGGCTGCTCAACAGTCTGGGATTTTCTGGGCTGGTGCTTTCATGATGTGCTCAATATTTCCTATTAATCAACGATCTGGACTGCTGGCAGGACAATCCAGCACCTTACACTGTGAATCCACTCTGCTGTAATGGATGCAGTTTAGCAGCACTTGCTTAAATTCACAATGCATTCCCGTGCAGGTGGCCTCCCTGAACGCACGTTGCTCTGAAAACCTCTAATAACATTCAGGACTGATGTTAGAAAGGCTCTACTTTTAAGATCAGACTTAAAGCGTTCCTATCTGGTGTAGTGAGAATTAACCCGCGCTTATGTCATGTATTCAAGTGAAGCAGCTACAGGTTCAGACTGCTGGGAGACCTTTATTACTCTGAGCTTCCTTTCGTTTCCCACTCGCCATGCATTCATTGTGGGGTTGGGGTTTTCTCTGGAAAAGTTCCCTGGGATGGTGATGATGTAAAACTCTAATACTGTTGTAAAACTGAAATGAATTGAATGGAGATTTTTCAAATGAGTAAGCCACCCACGCCATACAATCACAACTGTCCACTGAAACTAAACTAGATTGCCCCTCCACTCCTTGGTTACTTTTCCTTTTTTCTCTCTCTTCAATTCAAATAGGGTTAGGCCCTGACTTGTAGTGTCTTCTCTCCATGATGCAGCTTAAACTTCTATTCGTGGATTTCATAATTATATGACAGACAATCATTTCAAATTATTATTTTTTGGAGTACTGCCAATCACGCTTCCTGGTTTTGCATAGGTTTACACAAAATCCCAAATTGGAGCAGACCAAATGTTACTTTCGCTTTAACCAACTTTGAAAATGTGTAATCTGCCACTTGAACTTGTTCACAATTCTACTGTACACACAAAATAACTCAACTGTGAACTCATAGTCTGGTGGAGATAGCAATGGCGGGAAGAGGGAGATAAGAGCGAAACAATAAAAGGGCCAGTGTGATTTAAGGTGACAAATGACTGAACACAGTATTTATCCGACTCTTTTCAATAGCCTGTAATCACCTAATAAACATTGTGTTTTATTGAGGAAGACCAAACCCTTCATGTCAACACTTGGAGAGGTCGTGCTGCAAGTCTGTGCTTCATGTTTCTACAACGGCTCATGGCAGAAAAACAAGGGATCTATATTAGTGGAAATCATGACTTTTTAATAAATGTTACTCCTCTTATATATGTTGCAGTATGTACTTTTCACCAGATGACTAGAGGGACACAAGCACAACAGACTCACTGGATCCAAGAGGTAAATGTTATCAGATTTCCCCTGTAGATTAGTCATGGAATTTCAAAGCCATGCTCTTTCCTTTTTCATGATGAGCCAAAAAAAGATGTAGTGTGACATGATTATTTAGATTTACTTTGGAATTACATGTGCTGCAATGTGATGTTGTTGTTTTTTAGTTTTTTTAGCGGACCAAGGAACATGGGCTATCTGATCCAAGTGGATGAAGCTGGAAATTTGATCCAAACATTTTTTTAAATGCTTATTTTGTGGAAATTGGTTGCAGAGAGTCAGACAGATGTAGGACAAACACTGCATTCACAAACAAAGAAACTGATCAGTTGACAAAATAGCTCAAATGCCAGAGAACAGAATCTGGTCTGTTGTTGGAAAAACAAATTGTTAAAATTCCTCCTCTGAACTCATAAATTTGCCGGCCAATGAGCTGTGAGGATGCAGCTGACCCTGACTTCTAATTTTTGACCTCTGACCTTGGAATGGGAAGCAACCTGCACACACAAACACACTTTCTCTCCTCTGTATCCCCTATCGTTGCTCCATCACTTTCGATCACGTCTCCTCCACTCCTTTTTCCATGTCTGCCAAAAGCTCATAATTGAGTTTCCCTGAACGATGAGAACTTGACTTTGTGCTACCATCCCATTAAACATTGCAAATAACGCGGATCCTTGCAAACACACACCCACACAGAAAGTTGTGTGAGGGCTTCTGACAGTGTGAAATATTTAAGAGGGCCAGTGGGGGGAGGAAAATGCTGTGTTTTGTTTTTGTGGAAAAAGTGAAGAGACACAGAGACAAAGTCAGAGAGACACAGAGTTTCAGGAGAATCATAAACCATAAAAGCTGTCCTTCGACTCTTCCCATTTAGACGCAACAACGCATTGGCAAGAGAGAGAGAATGAAGCAAAAAAAAAAGAGAGCTAGCGAGCGAGAGAGGAAGCACAGGAGCCTCAGTTATTGTTACTGCTCATCAGAGAGACAGATAGATTGACAGATGAAAGAAAAATGCACGAGTCTGAGAAGGAGGGAGCAAAATGAAATGATCAGAGTCCTAACTTGTCTTTGCATAGTTTATCTGATCAGTCGTTCAGATAGCATCTGTTTTATCCTGCATTACTCAATCTTCCTGGCATTCTGAGTGTCTGTGGGTGCGTGTGTGTGTGTGTGTGTGTGTGTGTGTGTGTGTGTGGGTGCGTGTGTGTGTGTGTGTGTGTGTGTGTGTGTGTGTGTGTGTGTGTGTGTGTGTGTGTGTGTGTGTGTGTGTGTGTGTGTGATCCTCTTTTTGACACTTGCCGAGAGGTCAGAGGTCTTTTTGAGCAGCCGTTCAATTACGGGGGGGGGGCGCATGGTGTTACCTTAGAGATGAGAGAAAACTCTAATTGCATAATAACACATTGGGGTTTGAACCTATGATTAGACACTCACTGGTTGGCGCACATGCATACACACACTGACACACAACTCTCACGTACAGGTTGGTACCAACCTGTGATTACAACCCTGCTGATGTCTCACCAGCCTCCAGCTACACGGCTACAGTGTCACACTTCTTGTCTCACTCGCTCTCATATTAATCCTCACAACCTCTTCATGTTTCAACTCCGCTGGAAGCAGGACGGACACAGATGTGATATCGGCAAATGTGTTCAAATTTTAGACCTTTAACAACATCGAAGGTTTATTTTAAAATGGTTTTAAAGTCACAATTTATTTTTATTTTTTTTAAAAGACAGCGACTGGATGGGCTGTGAGTCTGTTTCTGGCCCGAGTCCTCACATTATGTAAACATAGTGCGTTTTAATGAGCCTGGGTCACGGTGGTCACTTCAAACACACTCAGCTTTTGGTGGAATAATGTGAGAGGCTCTAAACTTGTGAGCAACATCTCTGGGAGCAATCACTGGTCAGCTCCCAGTTTCCTCTCTTGGTTTCTTCTGCATCATTACCATGGATGAGGGTCTTGCATAAGCCTCTCCACACCAATGTGTAGGCTTGGGGGAGAACGATGCGGAGGGGAGCGAAGAGCCGATGTAGGCAAGAAAAGAGAGGGAAAAGAATTAAGAGAAAGGTGCTGGAAAGAGAACAGGAAGATAATAGCAGAGAGGGGAGAGACGTACAAGGAGGGGAAGAAAATGGGGGTGCAAAAAAAGTCTAAGTGAGCGGGAGAGGCAGCGAGGGAGGGTGGTGAGGTTTTCTTTTGTGGTGGCGAGAGAGTGACAGGGGTGCCAATAGAGTGGCCAGTGATGACGGTCCCACTGGAGAATGCTGGCTATGCCAGTGGAGTGGCACTAATGGAGCCAGAGAGGGGATGCAGTTGCCTGCCCTGGAGGGGGGATATTGTGCAACTGGACAAGGCAGCTTGACACGGAGCCAACATGGAGGATTAGAGGGGAGGGAGGGAGGCACCCAGGGCAGAGAAAGACAGCCATGTTAGGTCTGCTGACTGATTGACATAAACTGAACTCCTTCTGTCTTCCATTTGACTGAAGAGACTCAGTGAGCACGCAGGTTTCTGGTCTTAACGCCAACATGTTTTCTCAGTCAGCGTTGCACTACGTCACAATAAACACTCTATTCAGGTTGAAACCAGGCCAAATCTTTATTTCTGTATGCGTATGGTCACATTTGCTCTTAAATATCTGGACTTACTTATCATTTCAAAACATTTTGTTTTCTTTATTTAAGTTTGAAGTTTTACACTCCAAAAGATCAACGATGCAGTTTTTCAGTTTACATATCAGAAATATGTTTGATTAACATGAGCATATTGAATTTCTTGTTGTTAAATGGTTCATTCTAATACATGTTGTTCGTGAATAAATGGGATTCAATCTACTTAATATGAATAGATGGAAATGTGTGACATGATTAAATTACATTAACTCAACAAATTATTTTTAAATAATTTTTTTCAGTGTAAGAAGCCTCATTTTACTTTTGTAATAGAGAAGTTGAATCACTAGTTCTACATTAATGACAGTTACCTCGTTAAAAAAATATCCTGAGCCTTTACACTAGAAGGGATAGATTAATAAAATTATAAACTCTGGTTTAAATGATGTTAACAACGTTAATTTAACTTAATCTTCCAGCTTGTACAAAATGTTCACAGATACAACAGCAGCAACTGTAAAACACAGGCCCTTCCCCGGCTCCTTCACATGGATGCACACAAGCAGGGGTCAATATTGCTGAGTAGCAGTTTGTGTGATTGGGGTGAGAAGAGTAGAGGCAAACTGCATGATGAATTGTCCTGATTACTCCATAATCCCTCCCATAATTCACATTCTAGACTGACTCATCCATCAATATGGGACCTGGATCCATACCTGCAGATGCCCTGAAGCGATAGAACAGAGAGCGAGGGAAAGAGGGGAGGGGGGTGGGGGGGACGAGCATCCTGCTGCGTAACACCCGCGTTAACTTCATATAATTGAGTTAAAGACTGAGACTAATGTGGATGAGAAGTGGAGAAGGAATTAGACATAAAACAAAGTGAGCGAAGGGAAGAGGATGCAGGGTGATTTGGTTGTTGTGTTGGGAGGCATTACCGCACACGGTGACCGTTAATCACACACAAGCAAAGTGAGGAAACGCTTTGATGATTCAGAAGACCTCACACACACACATGCAGATTCACACACACTCTGCTGTCGTAACTACCTGCTTCCAGGTAATCTCTTCCTGGCGTTAGATAGGTATGTAGCCCCCTCCCAAAAATCCACACTCAGGTTACTTGCAGACGCACACACACACACACACACACACACACACACACACACACACACACACACACACACACACACACACACACACACACACACACACACACACACACACACACACACACACACACACACACACACACACACACCTGGCCACTTCTGTCTGACAGACTTGCTGGCTCCAGGCTTCAGGCTACCTGCCATCTACAGTAAGAGCTGACATACCTCTCTCCTCTTCTTTCCACATGACTCTCACCTCAACTCTCCTCCTCTCTCTTACTTTCGCCGTCCCTCACTTTCTACCAACGCTTTGCGTTTTAGTTTTTTTTTTCTATTCACAGGTCGCTCACAATGGAGACGACGAATCTTTCTTCACCTCGGTAAATTCCTCCCTGCTCTTTTTTTTCCACCCCATTTAAAAGAGCAAACACATCTCTAATCTTTCCTTTAAATACCCTTCATTCATGCTGTCTGTACCCACCCCCCTCACCTCCTCTCTCGCTGTCTGTTTTTCCAGGCGTAACTCTCGCGGATGTGTAATTTGATGGGCAAAGCAGCACCGCCGCTGCTGGCATGTCCATTATCCTGGATATCTCATCGCCTGGCACTGACGCTGCCTGACCTTTCACTCCAGAGGTCTGAACTTTGACACGTGTATATCCAGAGTGACACGTGATTAATGAAGATGCACACTGCACAACAAATTTAGATTTTTCAAATGGAAATGTGATAAACAGGTCACATAGTTTAATGAGAGGTCACAGGATTTTCAAACCTTTTAAAACCGATGTCTGTCAATGAAATCAGATCAGACAAAATTGTGGAGGATATTAAGGTGCAATGATGCATTTTTTCCTTTTACAAACTTAACCCTTTCACTTTACTGTTGCCACATGAAAGAAAGTATAGAAGTACGACATCTATAATTTTCTTCTTTGGTTACACGGCTCAAGATTTAATGTTGTTTTGTGAAAGCACCGCTGGTACAAGTCTGTTTTCAACACTATAATGAACTGCAGACTTTTCATATTGTGAACAGCATTTAAAAAGAAAAATTTGAGTGCAACACAACAGTATAACAAAGTACAGCCATCAAAATGTCTATTGAGTTCAATCACAACAAAACTCAGGGTTACAACTTTTATAAAATCAGGCTCATTGTAGCACAGCTGTGTTCCACTGCATTAGTTTTGTTTGGGTACACCTCATAAACTGGGTATAGTCGAGCTCCCGAACGCAGCCAATGTGGTAGTAAATCACACAAACTGAAGATGAAATAAAGGTCATTAATAAAATGCTGCATGCAGCAGCTGAGTAAATACACACACAAACACATGCACACACCCCGAGCTCCATGCAACAGCAAGTTAGCACAAGCCACAGTAAAAGTTGAGAAGGGCATTTTAATATCTTTACATTCTGTCTTTATAACATAATCTTTTGCGCTGGTGCCCTCTCAATAATGCCAGATCGGATTTGGCAAGCCCTCTCTGAATGAATTACAGCATTGTGTTGGGATCTGAATGGCCAAATCACTTCTTAGGAATGAGTGGCCTTGAGCAATTCAGATAGGCGGTCATGTGATTCATATGATGGCAAGCGAGTGAGTCACTGACACTCAGCACCTCAACGCTGTTGTAACTGTTGTGCTGCACTCAGGCTGAATCATAATGTGTCCACAGATGACATGGAAGTATCCGAAAACACACAAACCCCACCGCAAAGGCAGAAAAGTAAAATCACTGTTTTCCTATTTGGCTGTGTTCGATGTGTGTGATCCAAGAGTGCTAATGAAAACATTTCTCGGACAATATGTCTTTGTATGTGCTGAAAAGAGCTGTTTTCCTGTGGGTGTGCGTGAGAAAGAGAGTTTTTATATCTTTTAAAGTGCATTCAGAAAAACCCGAGGGGGCAGGAAATATTGCTGAATGGTAAAGCGATGTGTTTGTGTCAGTGTGTGTCTATATTTGTCAGACAGAAAAAAATAAATAAAACTGAGAGGAGGAGGAGGAGGAGAGAGGCCGATCCACAAGTCCCTCAGGCTGCAAAGGCTTAACTTAATTTCCTTGTATAGATAATAGCAGATATTTGCATACCGTATGTACACAAACTCAGGGGCCAAATATGTTCTGATCCAAAACACTGCAAGTTAAGCTGCAACCGGCAGATATAGATCTTTAAAAATCTCTGGAAAAGGAACGTAAATGAATGAGTCTATGAAAATTCTCCTTCCACTGTTGAGAATGAACTTAAATGCTCTTGTATGGTTTAGTTTATAACCATATGGCAACATACTGAAGTCATTCATGACCAAAAATACATACACTTTCCAGGCTCCTTCTTTTTTTAATCATACTATTTAATTTAAAGTTTTTCATAAATTGCTGCATGATGTACAAGATGAAGAGCATGAGCCAAAACGTTGTGCTATTTGAATCTGGGCAACAACATAAAGTGACCGTCACATATAGCGCTCTACAGAATCTAAAGTTTATTTGATCATGATTTCTGTTAATGAAATGAAGGAGATTCCCTCCTCTTTGCACCTATAAATCACCCCCTGCTTAGATCTCCTGACTAGAACATTCTTCACCTCCGACCTTCCCTGAACCTAAAGGGCGTCATCTCTGTGGCAACTGAAACGCTTAACTTGCTCTGTCTTAATTAAAAAACATTATTTACTCAGGGAAATTTTCATTTTCTCTCCCCCTGACCTCCGTCTTCCTTTTCTTTCACCTCCTGCCGCCCCGTTAGTTAACTATTGACATGCTGGGAAAGCCGACATTACCCGCCCCTCCCAAAAAAAAAAAGGCCTTGTGCGAACATTATGCTCAGCCTGTCATCTCGGCTGAGGTGGTGTGTGTGTGTGTGTGTGTGTGTGTGTGTGTGTGTGTGTGTGTGTGTGTGTGTGTGTGTGTGTGTGTGTGAGTGTGTGTGTGTGTGTGTGTAAGATGCAGGGCTAAGCTCTCACAGAAGACAATGCCACAACCTTCAAGGCTGCTAAGCAACAATGCCGCCTGGTAATGCCTCATCGGGGCACCGTTTAGCAGAGGATTAGAGACTATTACACACACACACACACACACACACACACACACACACACACACACACACACACACACACACACACACACACACACACACACACACACACACACACACACACACACACACACACACACACACACACACACACACTGTCATCAGCTCATTAATTCAAATCCCACTTTAACTCTGATTTAATGTGTTTGTGACTTCTGAAACTCACTCATTTTCTACCTCTCAGTCAACTCATCTGTGTTGACTTTACTCCTCAGTGGAGTATCGATGAGGGACTTGAGGTTCCCAAAAACTTTCCATTTTTATTATTCAGTTCTCTCAAACACAGAATCTCATCATTTTGCCTTGTTTTCTCTTGAAGGAGCCTTACATTCACCTACACCCTCTTCCTCCAGGGTTGAATCATGGAAGACCGGAGCTGTTTTAATCCATATTGATACACCTAATTAAATAAATGCAAAAGAATAGTCACGCTTGAGAGATTTGCAGATCCTCATGAATGAAAAATGTCAGCAGAAGCAACCACTTGATTAATAATGAGGACATTGTATAGTATAGGAAATAATAATTTATTAGTTTAATAATGACGGTTAATGAATGAATGATTTTTGGAGTTTGTGTCTTATGCACTGTAAACATGTGTCTAAAAGGTCAAATGCGTGTGCATCAATAACCCATCATGTGTTACATTTGTTTGAGGAGTTTCAAGCATTTATTTTAGATTTATGATCCACAAAAGGCACTAAAGTGTTTTTTAAATGCATTTTTTGGTATATTGAAAAAGGCATGTGACAATAATTTATGCATAAAATAAAACATGTTTCCAATCTCCCAATTACATTTTTCAGCCTGTTGTTGTTTAATGACTGACTAATGCTTTGGCAATTATTTTTGTGACTTTGCAATATATTCAGGGCACATGACTAAAGGACTGGTGCCACTATTTGTTTATAGTAAGAAAATCTGCCTGATCATTCTTCATTGTTCACTTAATGTTCTGCTGTTTTTAATTACCGCAGTAAAGCCCACATAAAAACAACCTGCACTGATACAAGGACCTGCAAAGCTGTTGCCAAGGTACTTTGGCCAAAAGTGACCATGCTGTGTAAGAGGACAGGAACAAACTAATGCACACATGCCACACGTATGGCCTTATACTTGAGCACAAACAACATTTGTTAACGGTAGAAGCAGTGACCTATTCTCTCATCCTCCCATCGCCCCATCCCTTCATCAACCCCTCTTTCATCTCTTCCTCTTTCATCTCCCTACTGATTTCTGTCCAGCGAAGATGGGGGAGAGGGAGAGAGAGAGAGAGAGAGAGAGAGAGAGAGAGAGAGAGAGAGAGAGAGAGAGAGAGAGCTGGCACAGAAAAGGGGGCAAAACTAATGCATTGCATTTGTGTGTACCTCCAGTGAAACACAAAGACTGTACATTGTTCCCAAAATGCATTTCCAAAAACAGGTGAATAGTGATGAAAAGGAAAGGAGAAGGAGAACGACGGCTCAGTGGTAGAGTTACACAGATACAACATTAATACACTTTTGAATGGGTGTACAATAACAACATCTGATAGGAGATGATTATGACGAAGGGAGACGAAGACACATGTAATGATTTCAGTATCATTTAAAAACATCTAGTTTGAGGATAAAGAAGTTGATTTGTTTTTGGCAACATCCACATATTGTGTCATTTCATTAGTTTGTGGTCATAACTTAACAGATGACAGTGATCTCAGAGAGTTCTTTACAATGTGTCAATGCTGCCAAACATGTGTGTCTGCAGCTCTTTGAATCCAAGCCAGGCCAGAGTATTGTACCTTCTGATTAGATATTTGAAATCATTATAACTATAAAATGAAGACGTAAAAAGGTTGTGACCAAACAATAACTTATGTTCTTTTCTTATTGACTGGGGGAAATTACATATGTTTTCATGTTAGATTGGCTGAAAAGGAAACCACAATAATTTTGGAACAAGAGATAAAATACAAATTCTATCTGCCTGACAAAAGAGAACAATCAATACAGAAGGAGGTGATAAGAGTAAAAGGATACATTATTTTCTGAATAATGTTTTATGTATTTGGTTGCATGTATAAAAAAAAACTTGTGTAAAATCTGTAAGGCATATATTTAAACTCAACCTAATCAGAAATGTCTCTGCTTTATTGCTATTCCCCAGTTTGTGTATATCATTTTTTCTATGCTAAGAAAAAAACGATCACAAAACTTCAGGTTAAAATCAATCACATCGCTTTGTCAGAATCACATTAATCGAAATACATCCCCAACATTGTGTGCGTTTTGAACTCGGGGTCAAAAACTCTGGATTTCTTTGGCGAAGAAAGCGCTTGGTTTTCATCCAATGCAGTGAGACTTTACAAGCTCGTCCTGCTTTACAGAGTCCTTCTAATGAACTGGCTCTGTTTGATCCACTGTTCAAAGTGTCTCGTTGCTCTCCTCTCTTTCTCAGAACAAATAGTCACAGCTGTGGTCCTCGGTATTACTGCGGCATGGGCACTGCGATCAACAATAAGGCTGAGGGGAGCAGAAGGGCTGTGTGTGTTAGAGACCGACACTGAGGGAGACGGATAGGTTTTTGGGGATATGCCCACCACATGGTGTCTCCAGATGTGTGCGGCTACGTAACCTAATCGAGCCTGGGCCCTGGAGTATTGAGGGGAGGCTGTGTGTGTGTGTGTGTGTGTGTGTGTGTGTGTGTGTGTGTGTGTGTGTGTGTGTGTGTGTGTGTGTGTGTGTGTGTGTGTGTGTGTGTGTGTGTGATGAAGGAGGTGAGCGGACACAGGTGTTTTAAATAGGAACGTTGACGATCACACAGGGTTTTTTTTATAGGAGCTCCCATTTACAGCTGTCCTTTTTGTGTTTGTGTGCCACATATCCATGTCAAACACGCTAAACCTCAAACAGCAATTTGGTGCTCAACAGGGCAGCACGATTTGTTGCTATTGCCAGAACAATATGAGCAATTTACAGAAAGCAATAGACTTGAATGAACTGATAAATTATGTTTCATGCTCTGTGCATTCATTCATTGCAAATTCAAAATGACAGCGTTTTTAAATACTAGAGAAAGTACAATCAATCACAATGAATTGATTTAAAAACATGTGTGATTTATTAATCATAAATGGTAATCCGAGGATCAGAGGAACAAAAATCAAGCAAAAATTATTACAAGCAACAAAGTCAACGAACTGCTCTGCATCTCAAAAGCTGCTAGTGGAAACCGCAGAGATGCATCTGAAGAAAGCATTTAAAAAAATGACTCAGTCACAGCTGGTGCAGCTCAAACAGAAAAAGCAGTTACTCGTAAGAACAAATTTTTATAGCACAAAGGCATCAGTGTTCGTAATTATCTCAAATCATAATGTTATTGGAACAAAAAGATCCAATTCTGCATGTTCCCCTGTTATTGTGCAGTCGTGCTCACATTCTAGACAACAGACACATAACCATTCTTTTTTGAAAACTAATACTGACCACGTTGCTTTTCACAATCAACACAAAGAGGAAATACAGTAGGAACTCTCACTGAGCCGAATGACTGTAAATAACCATCGAATCTTCACTGCGAACTCACAGTTTTTTGCACGTGCTGTTGCAAGGATTCCATGAAGGCCATCTTAGGTCTGTCCATCCACAATAAACTGATATAAGATTTTGTTGGCACTTATGGGATAAATACAACCAGAGAAATGACATTTTATTTTGTTTTCTGGACGAGCCCACCAAAGGTAAAGTCAAAATAACTTTTAAATAACTGACGATTTAAGCCCTTATTAGTACTGCGTGTACTGGTAATTAGCCCACAACTCTGCAGTTGTAACAGATTGTACAAACACAAGTAATGATCTTGCTCACTAGTAAAATTGATGAGGGAAAATATGATTCACAGAAATATTACTCACACAATTAACAAAATAAGTATTTCAGAATGAAGAAATGCAGTTTGCGTTAGTGACAAATCAAACTGAAGTTTAACTGGAACATAAAGAAGCGAACAAAACACAGTCGAGTTAGAAGAGTTGACGTGCTTGATTGAGTGAAAATGCAGTAGTAGGAACTCCAAGTATCAGATATATCTCTTAAAGGGGTCATATTACACAGCGGTTCAAGACATTCACATGAGTCTCGTTGGTCCAAAAATGTTGTTTTCAAAGTTTATTACTCCAAATCCAGCTTTTCCTTGATTTTCATCCATTTGAATATTGGATCATGTGAGCTGTATTCAGAATCTGCTGTGTCTGAGTGACCTGGACCATCTCCGCCCACACATGCCCATCTTGGGAAAAGAAGGAAGTACTTCCTCTCGTGGTGCCATGTGCCAGAGCAGAGCTGTCTAATTGTGGGAGGAGTCAAAGGGAGGGCCTACCTTGATTGAGATTGGCTAGATTGGCTGTAGGGTTTGATTTCTGATTCACTCGTTGGGGCACACATTTTATAAAAAAATTAAACAAGCCAGGGAGAGACATGACAGTTTTTCTTCACGTCAGGGGCGTCATTCCCAGGTATGGGGCTGCATATTACTGTTGGAAAACCAACAGGAAGTGAGTTTTGCGTAAAACGACCCCTTTAAGTAACCACAGATACTTAACGAGTCTCCTCCTCCTTGACACACTTACACAAATCAACTGGAATTAAAATGGTATATGAGGTTGCAGTTACAAATTAACTGTTTGTGTATATAAATCATTTTTGTTTGTTTTTTATTAAATAGTGTAAAATAATATTTTTTCCAGTCTTGAGATTACAGCAAACATTTGGTTTGGGTCGGGTTTATTCACAGATTTATGTATGTGGTCATCTTGTTCCGACACAACAGGAGAAAGCAAGACCATGAAGCTGGTGCCAAATTACAGGATGCTGTTTGTTAGCTGCTGATAGAAGAGAGGCCTTCTCAAAAAATGTGCTTTCATAAAGAAATCCTTTGAATACACAAAAACTGGAGCACTTTGTTGTGAGCGGAGGGTGAACATGAAGGCTCATTATGGTGCAACATGATTTTGTTTTGAACTGTAGATAAAAAGTGATATAGCGTCTATAAATCAGAAAAAAACATGGTGCAACAACAACTGCGGGTACGTTTCTGGCAAAGACGTACTAAAAACACGCACTCGAAGAAACAATCCAGCCGCAGCCGTTCAAATGCATGTGTCACGTCTGACCTCAGACTACTTTAATTTAGCCCTTCAAGCCCTAAACCACTGTGCAGAGCAAAGGTTAAACGCATACAGTAAAATTGCACAAACATACACAGATTTTCCAAGCGTCCGAAAAAAGTGAAAACATAATTTTCATAATAGCAGGTTGAGCAAGTGTTCATTTATAGAAGCACTGTTGCAAGAACCAAAGCGGGTCCAGTTAGCAAATACCTACAACCCTCAATGTGAACCTTAACAAGATTCCACATCAGACCTTCTCATGGGGCTCTTGTTGTGATTTCCAAAAATAAAAGTACACTGTAGGGGGTGCAGGAGGGAACAGGATTTAATATTAAACAAACAGTCTTAAATACTTTTGGCCCTGCCCCTGTCGCTGTTATTCCATCTGAATGACTTCCATACGTCTGAGCTGAGCACGGCTGGTTTTCTTTAATTGTTGTTTAGGTTTCATTTTTTTTGTCTCTGCTCTCTGTTGGTTTTATATAAGTAAACAGGTTTACATAGAACAGAAATGATGTTTTGCTGAATAAACTGCCTGTTCAAAGTGGATATGCTGCTCATGAGGAGACCCTCTGCGAGACACATACACCTGGAGACCCCAAGTCTTACACAAACAACACACAGTGAGGCAGCTTGTCTGCAACAAGCTGAGCAGAGCGCAATATATCCGAGTTGTATTTTTACCCCGGCCCACACGCTGAGCAAAATGCCAACTCCCGGCCTTGAGAAACACACAAACACACACTTGCAGCGACACAGGCGCACACGCAGACACACACCCTCAGACATGACGGGTCAAGCTCAGCCAACCACTGTAGTGGCCACAGAACATAAACAACTTTCACACACTCTGTGAATCATCTGAGCGTTTCAATATTGTTTTAGATAAATATATTTAGCCGCACATATAAATATATGCAACCATAATTATTCCTCTGGACCACAAATGGCCGTGACGGGAAGTTAGTTCCCACAGCTTGAGTCGCATTGCAGCCCAGCCCTGCGGGGCTGGAAATCTATAGCTGGGTTTACGGCGCGGCTGACCGGCTGGACCGCTCGAAGACAACAAACTGCAGTTTGCTGCTCTCAATGCAAAATCGAACATTTATGTTCTGTAACTAAAACTATTTTCTGCCTGTGAAACACAACACGGAACTTCAGAAGAGAAACCTGTTTCTACAATTCACTGCTACTACCTCTGCGCGCGCGCACACACACACACACACACACACATACACACACACACACACACACACACACACACACACACACACAGACACACACACCTCTCTCCCAGTGGGCAGCAGCTGTTGGAGTGCTAATCTCCATTAGCTACTGAACTGGCTTCTACAGAGAGAACCATGTAAAATCTGTTCTCTCACTCCTCTCACTCCCTATCCAAGTGAAGCACTAATGCAGTGTCAGACAGGAAAGCAGCTATTTTTTCTTCACTTTACATCGTCTATAACAGTTCTCCGCACCATTTCGAATCAAAATCAATAAACTTTACAACATTTTTCAGGTTCACAAAACATCATAAAAGTTTTGTTGGTTTTTTTTTCAACAGGGAAGTAAGAGCATTGTTGTGCATGGAAGGAAAAGATAAATAAAAACCGTAACTTACAGTCTGTAAAGCTTTGTTGTTCCCAGGAAAAGCAGCTCTGGAAAGACGGCCAGATTATTCCGATTCAGGCGCCTGTAAAAAGACAACATAAATAAGGGAATAAACTTACTCCATCCAAACAGTGTGGCTAAAGTGTTTACATGTGTTTATAATTAACATTTTCAAGTCAGCTCTGTGTTTATTGATCATCATATTAAAGTACGTTAAACTATTTTGAATGTAATACAACTTGAGCTCACGTGGATGAAATAGTAAATAATAAGGAGCTCACGAGAGACACTATAAATACACACACGCATAGACATATGCTAGGGAATGAATACCTCAAAAATAATTCAGAAAATGAAGTCTGTAGGTTATCCATGATTTAAGGGGGTACAGCATGGCTGCCAGACAAACAGTGAACTCAACGAGGATGGAGGGAATGCGGGGGGGGGGGGGGGGGGTTGAAGGGCACGGGAAGGGGTTCGGACGAAGCGGCTGACGGTGGGGGTGGGGGGGCCGTTTTCATCACAAAGACGGAGAGGAGACGATGTGGGAAAAACAAACAGGCAGTCTGGCCGGGCTACCGAATGTGTGAAAAGGACCCCACTGAGTAAACAAGGCCCTCACAGTGGAAGAACTCACAACAACCCATCATCACACACACACACACACACACACACACACACACACACACACACACACACACACACACACACACACACACACACACACACACACACACACACACACACACACACACAGAAGGGTTGCGAGAGCTCGGGTGAGTTTAATAATCTGGGTGCGATCATTTAACCCTGGTTGAGTGGAGTGAAGAGGTTTGTGTGCATGTGTGACTTAGTGTGTGTTTGTAGTTGTGTGTTGATGTGAGTCAGAGGTGCTCGAGGCAACAGAGTGGCACAATATAAGACTGGCTGCTGAAACAGTTTAACCCCGTCACACACACACACACACACACACACACACACACACACACACACACACACACACACACACACACACACACACACACACACACACACACACACACACACACACACACACACACAAATGAGAAGCAAGAATGGCATCAAACTAATAATGAAAATGCAGTCCTCACATTATTTCAGTATTTGTATATATATGTTTTAAAAGAAATCCCTCACACCATTCAAAAAAACACAAAGTCCTCTTAATCGTCATCTTTCATCACCTCTTTCCTCACTGCAGGCCGCTGTGGACCTTCCTCGAATAACGTCACCCCTTCTGTGTCTGTCTTATACCCGCAAGTGCTCAAATATATGAACATGCATGCGCACAAGCAGACACATTCACACTCTACAGTTACATCAGAGGTTGCTTAAATATTTAACGTCCCGCAGAAATGATGTGTCTAAATAATTCACTCCTCTTCCGTTAACGCTGGCTGTGGCAGCTAAGAGCCCCACATGGTCCCACTGAGGGGCCCACTCCCCCTGCAGGTCCTGCCCAGCCATGAGCACCCGTTAGTGGGCTAGACGTCCCCTGAGACAGTGCACGGACGAGTGCTGGAGGTGGGGAGGAGGAACAACGCTGGAGAGGTGGCATGAGCTCATCCTCTTTAAATAGACGCGATGCTGTCAGACTAGGAGTCTCAGAAAATGAAGTTAAGACACCACGATTCAATCCAGTGTGCTACATGGCACCTCTGAGGTGTCAATGAATTTAAATGCACCCTGTTAATTTAATGATTAAAGTATTAAGTCTGATTGAGATATCAATGATTATGATGAGCCTGCATTAAGTGCGTGTTCAAGTTAAATTGATGGACGATTCATCACTTTAACAAATTAGGCTTTACGTGCACAGTTTATTTCACATAGGTCAAGTCAGTGCTCAGTTGAAAATGTTCCAATTATTGTTAAATATTCAGTCCAAGTTACTTTGTTTTTTAACCTACGTGGCTGATTAAAACATGAATATTACATTAAGCATGGACAATCATACAACCGATGATGAGAAGCTCCAAATTCAGTGAAGAAGCTTCTTGGAACGCACAAGAGCTGCAAACCAACTATTATTTTCATTACTGATGAACGTGCTGATTGTTTGAGTCGTCAATTTATGACACAGACTTTCAGTTAGCAGCTTGATAATCATCACCTAAGAAAGTAGCAGACTCCTCTAATGAGTGGATTTGCCAGATGTGCCTACAGTGAATGCAGATTTCTATATTACAAAAGGCTGACAGTGATGTCTTGCTTATATCAGCTTCGTGTGATAACTACCACCAGGGGCGGAAGTCATGCATTACAAATTCTTATGTCACTTAATTACTGCCATAATCAAGTGACATTTTTGGGGACTTTTTATTTTAGTATGTGTTTTTAATCATACTTAAGTACCATCAACATATCCGCCTCAGATTATTTGATATGGGCTTGGTGTTTCAGGTTTATATTGAAATATAGCCTCTTCTTCGCATGATATGGGTTCATGAGGAGTCCTGAGGGCTTGAGAATCACAAGCATCCAGATTTGACTTTCAGCATAATCCTTAGCACACAGAGATTTCTCCTGAATATATTACTTTTAGGAACTTTTTTTTTTAAATTGTTCCATATTTTTTTTTAATGCAGCTTGTCACTGTTTTGTTAATCTGAGCCCATCTTTACATCTGGGAACCTGTGACTTTGTGACCTGCCTCTTTCTTATCCAATCACGTTACAGACCAGTTGCCAATTAGCCTAATCAGTTGTCAATTGCTCCTCAAGTTATTTTTGATGCGTGCCAATTACTTAAGCAAACCTTTGGTTACCCTTGATTGCCCCTGAGATGTGTTACGGACTTGAAAAGTAAAATCTGTTTTTTTAAAACTTTTAATGGGAATAAAGGGAGGATTTATGAGATTAGAAATATAATTGCATTCTCTTAATTATTAACATTTGCAATTTGGTTGTAGTATCTGTTTTTCTTTTGATTGATAACTCTATCATGACTGCACTGTGCATTTTACTACATGAAAGTTGATTTATAAAAAAAAAATTGCTCATTTAATTTTGTATTAGACAGAAGGTTGGGTTTTATTTTAAGCACCAAGAATTTGTTTATGTACTTTGTTTAGTACAGTAAACAGTGTTATCAAACTGGAATCATTTCTGTGGCTTTACTCTCAGTCACAAGAGCTGTTTCACTTGTCAGATCTAGTTTCTCGAAAAGCATCAACTACTTCTGACTCAAATAATCCAGTCACCTGTTGTCATTTGGGGCTTTTATTTCTATTATTAACTGATGTTTAGGTGTAACAAAATGTGTGTAACATGAATCAGAGCCACATACCAGAGAATTTATAGCTGAAGTCTTTTGAGTCAAGACCAAAATTGATGCAACATTATCCACGGTGTGTGTGTGTGGGCGCGCATGCACTGTAAACGGTGAGAGTTTATTTTCCAGTCATGTTTTCAGTCAGTCAAAGTCATGCTAAAAGTGATTCAAGACTGAGAAGCCAGTAGTCTGAGGTATGAGAGTCACTCCCAACAAGCTAATGTCACACTGCAGTGTGGCGATAATCCCTGCAGTCATAAACAGATGCAAGAGGGCAACAAACCACACAGTAAACACACACACACACCAAAATATGTACAGTATGTCATATCAGTCTGCATACAAACACTACACGCACACACGCACGCACGCACGCACGCACGCACACACGCACGCACGCACGCACGCACGCACGCACACACACACACACACACACACACACACACACACACACACACACACACACACACACACACACACACACACACACACACACACACCTTACTACTTCAGGCTTGCAGACCCTGGCTGTAAAGGAAATAACAAACCAGCAAACTACCGTAGAAACCAATTATTACCCGACCAATGCTGCTGCTGCCCCTTTACACATTTTGAACTAACAATATATCACACATACACAGCGCACACATCAACCCAAACACACTACAGTTATTACTGAAACCTGCAGGTCATTTCTATGACCCAAAGACAATATCTAATCAGAACCCACTTCAAACTGACCAGTGTTGTTGGCACGTCTGTATATGTGGTTCAACAGTTCATGTTTTCGGTTCACAGATTCACATGCATCAAGACATATCATCCATCACGCATTTTCACCCTGTATTCTGATGTGTTGTTTAAACACTAGTGAAAGATAACATTTTGGCCTAAACACACAAAATAAGGAAATCCAGCCTTATCAGTGAGGCTTGTAAATTCCTCTTTTATCACCCCCAAAAAATCTTATACAATCAGCAGTATTAAAAGTTTTCCACAAACCTTTGTGCAAACCAGTGTTTACCAGCAACTATAACAAATGGTGGCTGCAGCAGAGGTTTAAAAAAAATACATCTTGAATGATTTTTAGGACAAAACTTGCTGTGGTGAAAATGGCTTTGTGTCCTCTCTGCACAGATAATTTCAAGGTCTGCTGCTCAGTAAAAATGAAAAAAATAAAATAAAATAAAAAATTGAGACTTTGCCCTGAAATGATCAGTGAGAACAATGTTATCACTCATAGGCTTTATAGCTAATCATTTACCATGAATCCCGGGCTTTTCTTTGAAATCCACATAAAACCATCCAGGGCCATTGCTACAATTATTTTTTACTATTCAGATTGTCCACATATTACAACATGTGTCATTTCTTTTGAGGTTTGATTACCTAGTTTGTAGTTGTTGATAGATGCATTTCATTTCCCGGGATCACTTTTACAGCATCACTATTAAAATTATCTTTGATTTAGTGATCGCTCAATTACAGCCTAATTATTTCAAGCCTTACCTCACCGCCGTTCTTAGAAATCATTGTCTCAGCACCTGTAATTACGATTTTGTTCTCTCTGCAAGTCTGAGGCTGTTATCTCCTTCACTCTCACACACTCTGAATTGGAAAGGGGCAATAAACCAGTCAAATGTAGGTTGACGATAGGAAGATCAGGAGTTCCTCTTTTTCCTATTCTGCAGCCACAGGGTAAGAGCAAGGAATGCATAACATTCCTATGTATATGCAAAGGGACAATGGACAGAGAGAACCAGATGGGTGAGGACTGTGCAAAAACACGAAGAGAGGTTGTAGAAAGAGTTCAAATATGACAGAAGGCGTGAGTGGGTTTGAAAGCCCAAAAGAATCAAGATAAAACCAGCACTGACGGAGCAGCGTTGCGTGAGTGAAAGTGCCTGCGTGTGTGTATCCCTGCATACACGCTGTGTTTGGGTATGTGCACGTGTGTTATGACATGCCTATCTCCGACACGCCTCCTTTGACCAGCTACCCCTCCTCCATACCCCCAAGGCTACTGCCCCACACCTGACCCAGCCCTGCCCGGCCCTGCAGGGCCTGTCGCAAAAAAAAAAAAAAGGTTAAGAAGAGGAACCGTTTTCTTCCCCTGTGGGGGGCAGTCACAGTGGATCCGTCAGCCCAGCTTAGCCCTCTCCTCTGGGCAGTGGTGCCCAGCAGGCCCCCCTCCAGCCCACAAGAAGACGGAGGCCTTTGAAATGAGCCCCCGGACTCCAGAATCCAGAGACGTGCCTTTGTCTGGCAACTGTGGGGAGGGGGCATTGATGACTGACTCCATCTTTGTGTTTGTGAACATGCCACGCTAGAGACGATGAATTACAGTTGAACACTCTCGCGAGGACAGGACACAGCGCTGTTTTCTGTTTTTTTTCCCCCCAGAAAGTTAGCTGCTGTCAACAGTGTATGTTTATATCAAAGACGAGACGGAGGAAAAGAGAAACTATAGTGAATAAATTTGTTATAAGGCTTTATCTGTGACGACGTCTACAGACGAGCTGACTCTTTAAGTGCAACTCAGTGTAGAAGCCTGTTTTCCTCATATGTATGCATGAGAGAGGGGGTTTACCCGCTTGTACCCCGTCTTTGTAGTGAGAGTAATTACTATTAAAGTTTACTGTTAAATCCAGACCATACGCAGTTAAATTTTACCCTCTTTGTCTACAACTCTGGGCAGGGATTCCAAGAACTGCTAAGCTGGAAAGAGCCCAGCGTTGCTTGCATGAGAAACACTAACAGATTCCCTATAGTGGTCCACAGTGCTCCCCAACAAAGAGCCGCTAGAGAAAAACCAGGCATACAGGACTGTGAACAGAGCTGCTAAGGAATCAAGATGTTTTATCCTACTCATTCGGATGACGCCGGAAGAATCCAACCAAAACAGCCATCAGAAAGATTTAACTACTACAATATGTATGCCGGCATGTGTGCCGCTGTACACCGGCAGGTGAGTCTGTTTTTGTAAACATGTGTCAGCAGAGGGGATTTTATATGCCTTTAATTAAAAGCTTGTCACTTAAGTCCCATCACACTGAGTCTGCTGCATTCCTGTGTGTCAGAGGCTGTCAGTCAGGACACAAACACATGCACACAGTCTTGTCTTACTTAGACATTCCTCTGACTTACATTATTTTCTCACTGTAACTATCAATGATTGCTATGTTTCTCATCCTGACCTGACGAAGATTTCCTTTTCTGGTACTGACTGATACCTGTATAAAACATAAACTACTTGTGCAATATAATGTGATACTGTTCTCTAAGGCAGCTACACAATTAGAAACACGTCTCAGTATCGACAGTCCAGCTCAACTTAATTGCAAACTACAACTTCCGTCATAACCATTTACTGCAGATAAATTAAAACCTCTCCCCATGTAAAGCTGAGCCTTATTACGGCAGAATTTATGAACTAAAGAGAAGTCGGCTGCTGCAACAAATCATTCTTAAACATGATCTTAGTAACAATAAATTATATGGGCAAAAATAAATCAGTCAAAAAAAAACCATTTCAACGGCACCACAAACTGCTGCTACTGAAATGAAAACTTTTGTAACGGCTGTTTCAGCTCAGTGTTCCTAATAAAATAACGAAGACGCGTATGTATTTATGTATACAGATGAGCAGTTCTCACAATCATGCAAAGTTGACACTCGACACAATAGGCGTTGCACCAGTGAGGGGTCCACATCTCCCGTCTGTCTCTTTCTTTCTCACACACCACCAAGACTTAATTATGCCCTAACAGCCTCGGGGATGGATGCCGACTGCCAGTGATTCCTGGCTGGAGCTGTAACAACCTCTGGCTGTACTTCCTTTAAAAACCCTGTGACGTGATCACAGCAATGTCCCTTCTGGACTGAAATCCTGGCAGGCATCAAGTTGGGTTAAATGATGATTAGGATAGATGGAGGCAGACAAATTAAAGAATAAGTCTGAATAAATCATTTTAGAAACCTAACACATATATTCCATACAAGGAATGAAGGGCCACTCAACGAATAGGCATGACTGTTATAGAAATCATGCAGAAATATGTGATTTTACATCTAAATAATCTTTATTGTATGGATTTGAAGTGTTTAAAATGTCATTTTTATCCAATTAAAATCAAGATTTGCTCAAAAAACCCTAATGTCTCAACTGAACTCTGCAATTTGATCAATCAAAAAAGAACCAAATAATAACTGAACACACTCCATGATGCGACACCACAATACATTTTACATTAAATGACATATATTGCCAAGCATGTTGCTTCCAGCTTGAAGCAATGTTCCATGCGCAATCTAACATGGCCAAACCATTTCGTCTGACACAGAACACTGTGAGTGTGTGAAAGGCAGTAAACCTGCAGCGTAGTGTGTCTCCCTGCTATCACCCAACACAAAAGCAAGGAAATATCTTTTTTTTTTAAGAATAACATTCACCCAAAGAGTGAAGACTTCAAAGACTCAGAGCATCTCTAGAAGTGCCGAAGCGTCTGTTCAGATTGCACCTCCATGAAAATGAACATGTGAGTCTACTTGCCAGAATTGTATGCATGCAAGTTTTCAGGGATGGGCCTCCCAAAGTGCGTCTTAATAAAGCTCGAGACAGAGGGTGGGAGAAAACAGCATCTGCATTGACACAATACTGATACTCACAGTCTCTCTAGCTCCTTCAGGTCCTGGAAGGCTCCTCTCTCGATTGTGGTGATTTTGTTCTCCATTAACTGCCTGCAAGAGAGAAACACCAAGAACGTGTCAGACCAGGAGGGGTGCAGAGGGGAAGAAATAAAATTAGGACAAAAGAAGCGATGGAAAGATGCATGAGGTGTGAGGGCTGACCGAGTGATTTGTGTGAAGAAACTATGAGAGGCCAAAAAAAAAAGGAGGAGATGAATCAGTGGATGAGACCACAGATAAGAGAGAGAGGAGGAGGAGGACAAGGACAAACTGAGATCGGGCATGAGAGAGGCAGAGGGATTGACACTGGAGAGGTGAGGGAGGGAGAGATGGAGGAGATAGGTGCAGCGTGGGTGAAAAGAGAGAAAACAGAATGAGAGAGAGAGAGAGAGAGAGAGAGAGAGAGAGAGAGAGAGAGAGAGAGAGAGAGAGAGAGAGAGGGAGGAGGAGACACAATCAGCAGCAAGTCGATGGAGCCCCAGAATTGACTTTAAAAGTGGCCCATCAGTTGGGCAGCAACTCATCTATCATCCAATTTACTCTCTATCTAACTGCAGAGCTGTGACTACTCATTCACTTACACTAGCACAGCTCCACCAGGACCACTGCGCTGAGCAACAACACACATAAACACTTTTTTTTCATCACCTGGGTACAACTTGCTCATTAACGACACGTTACCAAAACATTTCATAAAGTATATAACTGAATGAACGTCCTACATATGCCAGCAATGAAGTCCATATTCAATTTTCCTATGTAGACAATTAAATTAGTCTTATTCTAACTGGTTTTATTTGCATTGTTGGTTGATTTGTTTGTCTATTGCTTTTAAACAAATTTAAACAAATGGCCAAACAAAATAAATACAAGTCTCATAAATCATCCATAAAAACACATTCCCAAGTTGTCATATGTCAAAAAAGATGCCATATTTGCACATGTATGAAGGCTGAAACCTTGCATGCCAATAAATGAACCTATTGTTCCAAGATTTACCTACAGTTCCAATTGTTGAGAGTGTGTGTTCAGGAGTAATACACAGGAAACCACTAAAGTGAAGACTGAAGCACACAAACACACATTTATAAACACCAACCCAATTAAGGATATAATCTCTGGAGGAATTCCAGCAATGTCTATTCCCTGCCATTCACTTTAAAACCTCTGAATGGTGCAAGCGCAAGCGCAAACACACACACACGCACACACACACACACACACACACACACACACACACACACACACACACACACACACACACACACACACACACACACACACACACACACACACACACACACACACACACACACACAGAGCAGGGTGCCCCTCTCCCGGGGAACTCTGAACCTAGATTCATCCCAGGTAAGGGAACCTGTTCTTACTTGACTCTCTGCTTTCCTCTCCTCTCCTTCCTCCCTTCTTTCCCCCTTCCAGCAGCTGCATTCCTCCCTCCGTGGTTACACCTAATGACTGCTATCTCTTTCCCTTTTTGCCCTCCATCACTTCCTCGCCAGTGCGTTAATCACTCCAGCACATGGGCCCCAGGGCCCGGTGGTTAAAATAAGCCCCTCCTGACACTTCCCCTGGCAGATTAACACGACAGCATTAACAGGTGCCACCGCTGTTCTGTTTAGACACAAACTGACTGAATGAAACCACCTCTTCTCACCACTGGATGCAATGCTGCATGCAGCAGCTCGCGGAGCTGCACCAGCATGGTGGGGAGGAGTTTGATCTCTGTGTTGTGGGATTTCAAGTGTTGGAAATGTGGTGTGGTTTTTGTAAATGTTAAATTACTGTTGAACGGAGCTGTGTGCTTGTGTATATTTGTGAATTCACAAACTGCAAGGAAAGAGAAAGAGAGGGAGGGAGAGATAGAAAGAGACAGGAGATAATCGATAAAATCCACTTACAGCACACGCAGATGCCTGAGTCCTGCAAAATCCGCCTTGGAGATTTTAGTGAGGTTGTTGGCATTCAGATCCCTAGACATAGACAACGTTAAAGAAGGGATTGTCAGTGCATTAGAAATGATACTTTAATAAGATAAAGGCAGTGCCAGGGAGCAGATCCACTGAGGATTTTTTTTTCTCCTGTTAAAACTTAGTGAGCCATGACCAATGCAGAATTGGCATTTGAGTGTCAGAGGAAACTGAGAGGAGTAGATGCTGCTGCACTATACTGAGCAAACCTTCATTTCACCAAAGGGTCTTTGACTGATAAAATACGGCCTGTTTAACGCAGAACCCACTTGCCCAAATCCGTTTTTGATTAACTTGCTGGTTTCCAGACAAACCGATGTGGTCTATGGAGGCAGTGCTAATGCAACAGTGCGAAACCACCAACACAACCACAGCAGCCTTAAGTTCAGCTCCGCGATCAGCAGCGACACATTATGCACAAACAAAAGGAAATGTGCCCGTTTTTATTTTATTTTATCACTTCCTTAACGAGCCATTATTTACATATCGCGTTTGCAAACACTCAAATGTAGTTTAACAAGCAAACACTGATTTAAAGCTCTGCGCTATACTGGGACCAGCCCCGCAGGAAACGCAGTGTGTTAACCGGCTTCAGGCGCAAGGTTTAAAAAGGGCTGGATAAACAAATGTAATCAAAGTTTAATTCATGGTGTGATCATGACCACTGAGTGCCTAACCAGTGATTGTAATGTAATTACAGAAAATAGTAGGTGTGCCACAATTTTAAACTCTTTAAACTCTCCAAACGCCTTTATTATAGAAAAACCTCAAGGTCGATGCGCACGTTATTCAGCATCACCTTTTTTTTTTTTTTTTTTCATTTTTCTTTTTCTTTCCCACCTGTGTAACGTATTCATTTAGTGTGAAACACAGCCTCCTCCGTACTTACAGCCTCTCCGCGTTGCGGGGTATGTTCCTGGGCACGCCGCGGAGCCCTTGGCCGTGACAGTCCACGGTAGTCCCGGTGCAGGAGCACTGGGTCGGGCAGGGCTGTCCGTACGCCCCGCCGGACACAACCAGAACCAGGACCGTAACAGCCACCAGCAGTCTCAGTGTGGTGGCCGGGGAACGGCCGGGGCCAGCGGGACACTGAGCTCCCACCATCACTGCGGCAAGTGGGGGGCCAATATGAGACCCTCAAAATTATTGAGACTACAAGGGCGTCAAAGAATAAAGCCCTGAAATCCCCGCAGGAGCGCACCAAAAACTCTGCACGCAACGGGGATGCCGTCCTCCACCTCGTTGTCCTCCCTTTTTGCAGAATGTGCGTTCGTGAGATCTCACTCTGTGGATTCACATTTGGGTCCTCTCACCGGGGCTTCGGGGATTGAACAGTGTGGAGCGGGACGGTGGTCCCCCCGTGCAGCCGGACGGGAGGTCGACGAGGCAGCGGAGAGACTCTGTGGCTGCGCTACAGCGGCGCAAACTTCCACATGTCCCCGGCATGCGGTGCCCAGATCTCCCCGGTGCCTTCTGCGTCTGTGTGCAGCCAGAAAGAAAGACCTCGCTCCTCGATTTGATCCAAAAATAGAAAGAAAGAAAGAAAGAAGAAAAGAAAAAGAAACCAACTCACTCTGTCACACACAAAAACACACTTATCGCACACAATCACACTCCAGGTGAGGCTGTCTCGGTCATTAATTCACAACACGCGTCCGGCGGGGAAGCGGCGGCAAGCGCTTTGGTTCTTCCAAAAAGCTCAGCAGAGGTCACCGCAGCGGACAGATATTGATCCCGATAAGGTATCACTTGCCGGTCAGTAGGGAAACGAGCGGCTTGTGTGAGGAAAAGGAAAAAAAACTGAAAAAGCAGCGCGCAATACTATAATCCAACTATGCGTGGTGCGTCAAAGCGCTGCTCCAGAGAGTGTGTGTGTGTGTGTGTATGTGTGTGTGTGTGTTGAGAGAGAGTGCGAGAGAGAGAGAGAGAGAGAGAGAGAGAGAGAGAAGGGACGGGAGTGGGCACGTCTGCTACTGCGTCTGTGCCCCCCCCCCACCCCAACACAAACACACACACACGCGCGCGCGCACACTGCGTTTTCCTCCAATGCAGCAGCAGGTTTCCAACTGGTCGCCAGTCAAACAGCAACAGTTTGACCTCGGGAGGGGACTCTCTCATTCCCACTGCAGTGTCCCGGTCACCTGATGCTGTATTCAGCTGGCCTCGGGAAGGCGACAAAGCATCTTATTGACATCTAATGTGGACAAATTTTCTTTCTTTCTTTTTTTTTTTTAAATCGATCTGTTAAACAGAGAATAAAATGGAGAATATAAGAGAAACACGTGTTTTGACTAACTTTTCAGCATGCTGTTTAAAGACATTTTGAGAAGGCACCCATCTCATGATTGACACAAACATATTGAGAGTAAGATTTCATCGTTACAGTAAAACTGCACATGTTGTGGACATTGTAATGCCCACCTTTAAATAATCATCTGTCTGATCAGCATCTTGATATGCTACACCTGTGAGGTGGATGGATATTCTAGATAAAGAAAGAAGTGCTCACTAACACAGATTTAGACACCTTTGTGAACAATATTTGAGAGAAATTGGTCTTTTTGTATACATAGAAAAAGTCTTACATTTTTGAGCCCAGCTCTTGAAAAAATGTATTTAAAATATGTAAATGTAAATATTTTCTTTTGTTCAGTGTATATATTTAAAAAAAAAATCGTATTGATGTTATATAATCAAAAAGAATTGTTTTGCTCTGTTGTTTAGTAATAACCCTTTTTAAGTGTTATTAAATTTAAGTTACTGTACATTTCTATATATTTTGAATATTTACCAACTACTTCATTTTTTTTTTATTATTTGAAGAGTCTTATGAGTTTGTATTTTGTCTAAGAAGAAAAATATAGTGCACAACGACAAAGCTGGTTTACCTCCATACACTTTACATGGGAACTTGGTGAGGCTGCTTTTCCTGTGAAGACCTCAGTGATTGAAACAAGCTGACCTGAAACTGTTCATAGTTCATTATGCACATGGTCATTGTTTGTAATGGCAATTTTATCAAAATGTTTAGACATAATCTTTGTTGACAACGCGAATAGAACTCGGCAACTATTATTTTATAGCAAAGCTCAGTTGAACTAGGGATTGGCTTTAGCATCCTGCGATCCTGGGTTATATAAAGTAAAGGTAATACATGGATCTCTTAACCTTTGGATCTCAGCATAGGACTTCTAAATTTGTGGACAGGTGCATTTTAGGGGTATTTTTGCTTTTGAAACTGTCAGGTTACATCACCAATAGTTTGACTACCTCCCAACAGTACTCCATTCCTTTTAGATTTTACATTAATGAAACATTTCCAGAAAATACTATTGTTTCTTCATGGAGTGATGAAGTTATTTGAAAAGAAATGCAAAGCGAGGACAAATGTTGTCCTCCCCTCTGCCTTTTTTTTTTTATCTTTCTCTCTAATTTTTCTTTTAAAGCTCCCAAGACACAATTCAAACAGCTGAATGTGACTGTAATGCTGATATGTACTCATCCCTCACACAAACCTCCTCATATGCCTCACACTCACAACACTCAGTGAGAAAATACAGGAAAATGTTTGTTTCTTTTCTGTGAGAATCCTTAAACAAACGTTTGCCGACCAACAAGGGATCGTAATCAGGGGAAATGTGGGCAGGAGGGAGAGATAATAAGGAGACGGTGGAGGGTAATGGAGGGTGGTGTATCATAAATGAAGTGAAGGAAGGGAACGACTCACAGGGCAGGAGGTGGGGGGTGGACCCGATCTCCTGCGATACGAGGCTCACAGGGACCAAACGTGTTCGGGCAGACAAAGCCGACCTGCCCGTCAGTGTAAACCATCACTTCAAAGCACATTACACCGACTCTCATTCATTTCCCGCAGACTCACTCTGACCCTAAACATAACCTCTGACCTTAAACCAAAATTTCACAATAGAATTTGATGATTCAGTTTAAGAGGTCAGTCCAGGTCAAATCACTATATTGTTCGATTTTCGTCTCACAAGAGCAGAAGAGTACCAGCAAATCTGCAGTTCTTTTGGCCGTCAAGTATAAGATGCTGATATCAGTCTCTGCAAAACACTGATAACTACCCATTAAATCAGACATATCTGGAACATGCAGGTAATAGCTCTCTAGAAATTGTATTCATGTTTTTGGACTTTGAAGAACCGTTTAATACAACAACAAACAGAAACTCTTCAGGAGACAGGTCATCATTTCAGACATACAGGGGTTTTTTTTAGTCATGGAATTTGTTCTCTTCATCTTCCTCCTCAGTGGACATGTTGGTTACAGTGATTAATCAAACATAGAAGAAATGTAGCACAAGCAATTATTCAGAAATAGATGGCATATCACAACAAAAGCAATTTCATTTATTCCATAACCCTGCCCTAGCATCTAAAAATTATAAATCTGCCATTGATGACACGTGCAAATTCAGAAATATCTTTCGAAAGACTTACAAATTTTAACAACACCCCAATGCACAGAAATATATATAAACCGGAAAATATGACACATTTAGATCAAACCAAGTATGATTGGGATATTAAGTCACTATAAAAGATTCTAGCCAACTGTTTCAATAGTGATGATGGCATGAAAAACTAGGTTCACACTAGTGAGTCTTTAAAGGTAAACCCAATCCCCTTTAATGTCAAACCAGGTGCCTTTGTTAGTTCTGCAAATGATGAATGAAGGGTGGCTTAGTTTTACTTATGTCATACCACTGAGATGTCCCATCCCACTGTGGATTAAATGAAGCACAATAACAGCATATTCAAATAAGAAATTATTTGATGTTCACATGAAACAGACACATTATTGCTGAACAGACAAAAAAAATAACAAGCAAAAAAAATAACAAGCAAAAAAAAATAACAACCCAATGAGCTGTTAGTCTGCAGTAATATTTGAGTTAAATCTTTAGGCTCCTGAAAATTCCAGCACAAGCTATTCGACCGGCTCAGAGTTTTAGAGAGCTGCTAATGAGAAGTGAATCTGTCTGTCGGCTGTGATGTTGGTGCTGCTCAATCTGCCCTGTTGATTTAGGAGCTGTTTGTGTTATCTTTTTGGTTTATGGCTGGGCAGTAAAGCTGTGTGTGTGTGTGTGTGTGTGTGTGTGTGTGTGTGTGTGTGTGTGTGTGTGTGTGTGTGTGTGTCCACAGAGGTCAGTCCAGCCACCTGGCTTCTGGACAGCTGCTACTGAGACACATGTTGCAATGAGTGTCCTCCAGTATGAAGACACAAAAACACACTTTCTTGCTTATATTCTTATATGCCCAACAACAGGTTCACGCAGTTTGACTGACAGACAGTTTGACTGACAGACTTAAACTGCTTATTACATCTTTGTATTAATTAACTACACAAATCAAGTATGCTGTGGCTTTCTCTTTAATCAGATCTGTTTTGTTTGTGCTGCCTAATAATCCATCATTAAAAACCAATGATGTTTGAGTTTGGACTGACACTGTCAACACTGTGGCTGGTTACACAGCTGCAGACAGACACACAGACACACACACACACACACACGCACGCACGCACGCACGCACGCACGCACGGACGGACGGACGGACGGACGGACGGACGGACAGACAGACAGACAGACAGACAGACAGACAGACAGACAGACAGACAGGAAGGACGATGAGCACACACTGTCACACCAAAACACACAAACAGCAACTCTGCAGAAAAACAAAACTCCTCCTCCTGTCTCGGGTTCCTCTCTTTCCCTACTGTTAGTTTCCCATTGATGGGCTTTTGTCCACAAAGTGTATTGAAATGGCATTGAAGCCCTGAGGTGAGTGACAGGCTGGTTACCTTTGTTGTGACGAAGCCGGGGCTGTTGTGTGTGTCTCACACACCCAGTCACCAAGGCCCGGGGAGAAGCCGAGGAGGTGAATAGGATCTTGTGAATTGACTTGGTATGTTGGAAATTCTGAATTCTTGTGCCTCTGGATAAAGGTGTGCCTGGTTTCACATGTCAGGTGTGTTGTTTTGTGTGAGTGGATAATAATTCTTGAATTCAGCTCACCAGGAAGACAAATGGACAGGAGTGATCCACAAGTCGCTGCACAAACAAGCACCAACAAGTAGCTATATTTGAAGAGATGTATTGTATTAGCCATAACATTATGACCACCTGCCTAATATTTGGTAAGTCCTCTGTTTGTTGCCAAAACAGCCTTGATCCATTGAGCTATGGACTCCACCAGACCTTTGAAGGCATGCCGTGGTATCCGACGCCAAGATGTTAGTTACCAGCAGATCCTTGAAGTCTGGCAAGTTGATTAGTTCGACCTCCATGTGACCATGTGCAATAATGAGCCTGGGTCTTTCTCGACACTGTTGAGCATTCACCCCCTTTTCTTCATTGGGCCACTTTTGACAAATATGATAATATAACAAAAATGTTGAATTGTGCAGTATGAAAATGTGTATAAAGAGAGTGTAGTGTGTCTGAGAAACTTGTAGGGGACTGGCAAAAACAGAAACTCTTACCATAATGAAACGAAAGAAATGTAATTGTAGTTAAAAAAGCTTGACCACCAGAGGTAAGTCACAAATTTAGAGATGGTTTCGTGCTGCTGGCCGAGGCTAATAAGTGCAGTTACATCTGAGCATGGAGGAAATAAAGTGTCTTATAGAACAGTGCACCTGGTATATGTTTTCTTTTTCCCCTCTTCGTGGTGCATTTATAGACAAATGTGAGTTCCAGTCACAAAAATCTAAAACTGTTAAATTGCAAGTAACATTTTAAATCTTCCACAGTAAAAAAAAAAAAAAGGGCAAAAGGAGAAACTAATAATTAAACTGGTTATGAGTTAGTGGATATAAGATTGTGCAGCTGCTTCAGCATAGCTCCTAAATTACTCATGGGGAAAGTGATATTAAAAGTGAAATATTTTACTTTATTCAACTCGCACTGCTGACTCAGAGATTATCTGGGGACTAGTCGTATCCACACTGCCAGTTATCAATCCATGGAATTGAAAAATCATTTCTGATTCATTCCTGCTTCCCTCCGTCTGAGAACACATTTCTGTGTACACATTCACTCTGGTGAAGCTTGAGAGCTTCTGGTCAAAGACGAGATTATGAGACAGTTTACCTCTGGGAACAAGTGGCAAAGAAGCACCCTCATCTTCTAAATACAAGCTCAAGTTTGCATGAGAAGTACAAATGTGTCAGAAGACTTGAGAAACTGCTTTGGAAGGTAACAGGTGTTTATATTAGTGCTCTGCTTGCTTCTTCATCTGTTTAGGTAAAATTTTCATATTCTGGGTCATTGCTAATAAAATGGTTGATCCTGTATTGACACATTTGTTGTCATTTGTTCATATAAAGATTTGTCAAAGACGCAATGATATGAACATGTTCAGAATGTAGTCATGCTTCCTTGTTGGTTATTACGATCATGTTACTGGTACAACTCAATTAAGATTAAACTGGACTAGATTTTATAAAAAAATTTCCATGAACTGAAATGAGTTTGACACCTCCGCCCTAAAGCGACCTACATTTCCAGCCCAGTCCACTAATACATAGAAAAGAAATATGGGTTTTCCTGTTTCTTGTGTCTTGTTCAAAGATGTTTTATCGTCCATAAATCTCATGGTCAGACTCTCAATCCCCCAACAACAGACAGACAACCTGCTTTACTGGCCGCACTAAATCCATAGTGTAAACCTACTTTTGACTTCTTTTTCAGTAACTGGAAGATGTATATGTTGTGCTTCTCACAATGAATCACCTGCTGGTGTTCAAGGAAAATATTGAAAGAGAGTCGTAACAACCACACTGTGGACAATGGACATTAGACTGAAAAATAAGTTTAACCACTATACTCCTTTCAAAAAGTCTCTGAGGCGACTGCTCGGTGAAGGTTTAAAAAAAATGAAAAATAGAGTTAAAGATTCTGAAATCAAAGCTAATTCTAAGTCCCTATAACTAAAACGCAGGGTGAACTTGTAACTGTGCAGTAAAAATGCAATCAATGATTCTCCACAGATGAATTTAAGCCACCTTGAAGCAACTCTTCAGTATTATGTTAGCACGGTATAAGGGATTATTTTCAGGTCACTCTACAGGGGCCACATGTCTATGTAGTTGTTAGCGCTTGCTTCTCACAACGACAATCTCCTGGTTCAGTTGTGGGCTTCAGGGCCTTTCTGTGAGGAGTTTGGATGTTCTTTTTGGATGCTATGCGTGAACTGGTGATTTTGAATGGACTGCAGGTGTGAAGGTGAGTGTGTGACTGTCATGAGTGGAAACCTGTTGTGGATGTAACCTGTCTTTGTAATCTGGGGTTACACTTTACTATCATGGTATAGAAGATGAGAGGAAGTTCATTTATGCTGCCACAACACCGACATAAGCTGACATGTCATTTGGTCATCATTACCTGTTTTCTAAGTTTAAGAAGCCCAATGTATATTAAGTACGAAGATTTCTCATCTTGACTATCAACATGTTAAAGCAGTCAGATTTCTTTTCTTTTCCAAATGCAACCCTTTTATTGAGTTAGTGCAGTGTTCTCTGTGACTGCCCTGTTCCTTGTTATCCTGATGTTTTTCTCCCTGTATTCTCAGTCTGTATCTCTATGATCATATTGAATAAAAGCACGTCTAGTTCTGAGACACAATTAAGTTCAATTCTCTTGTTTTACCTGACTTCCTCTGACTAACAGAGGAAGCGATCCATCCAGACATGACAGTCTTGCATATTTCTTCTTGTGGTGCAACAATAGAGTCTCAGCCATTTTAATCCTTTTACACAATTATCCCTTGGTTTTTGTGTGTTTAAGCGCAGCTCCTCTGACTGTGGCTTTTCCATGGACCCAAACCAAAACAACTCAACCGCCATTATCCAAAAATGGCTCGTAAATGCAAGATAAACTTGTGTGTGAAACAAATTGTGTGTTGTGCAGCGCTGGCTTGTTGAGAAGCATTGTTGTGACAACAGATTAAAAAGCTGCCTGGATGTGTTGCTAAACGCAAGTAGAGATTAGGTGGGGAAATAAAGTATATTCCATAGATATCCCTTGTCTCGCCAAATACGGGAAGAAATAGCTCAGGTGACAGCGAGCAAGTGGAAGCAGACAGAAGAGATTATGGATAAAGAAGATAAAAAATTCCTCCTCTTTTTTCACTGAGAGTAAAAAAACTAAACAAACAAATGAAGATACATTCTATTTTAGAAGCATTTGTGTAAAAGCACCTGAAGTTGATAAATAACCTTATAAAACACAGTAACTTAAAGCACTCACATAATCACATATGAACTGTACAGTACTCTAGAAATACAGCAGGAAGGTCATCTGCTCATCACATGGTGCATAATCAAGGAATTTATGAAGTGTGTTTTCTGTCAGGTATGGGGAATGATGTGTGGATTCCTGCATCCTTTGAGAGTTAAGTATAAGTAAATCATTTGAGGCATGAAACACCTTTGAAGTGGAGCGGCAGAGGAGCTCCTCTCACAATCCATAGCATCTCAAATCAAGTGGGTGCATCTTATTGTTGTCGTGGTGTGCAGGAATCAAGGTCAGTTTCTGAGGTGAGAGCGAGTCCTATTCAGCGCGGAGTGGAGGCCACAGCGAGAGGCTGAAAAACACCGGATCAGAGAGAAAGCATCGAGTGGGAGGTGTGACAGAGAGGAGTTTGGGGAAGAATAAGTGAGGTCTGAAAACAGGACAAGAATAGGGCAGGAGAAAAAGGGAGGGAAAGAAAAATATGAAGGTTCCTTTGGAGAGAAAGAGAAAGAGGAGGCAGGAGAACGAGAGGGAGGTGTTGAGAAAGAGGAGTGTGGGAAAAATCAATATGCTCTCTGCAGCGACTGGAAGAGACAATCAGTCCTGTCTGACCCTCGTCTCCCCTTGGTGTCAGTGTGTGTGTGTGTGTGTGTGTGTGTGTGTGTGTGTGTGTGTGTGTGTGTGTGTGTGTGTGTGTGTGTGTGTGTGTGTGTGTGTGTGTGTGTGTGTGTGTGTGTGTGTGTGTGTGCCTGTATTTAATTTGCCAATGCTTGTATTTGTTAGTAAGCAGCACTCGAGCATTGATTTGAGTTTGGGATGTGTGCGTCTGATCATGCGCGCCTCTCGTCTCATACGTGTCCCTGTTCGTGTCCTCTTATGTTTGCTACCCTCAGCTCAAATGTGCTTTATTGGCATGAATGCTGAGGGCAGGAGAATGATGATGCCAGGGGGAAGTTAATGGGATAAAAGTTCATTACTTTCCCTCTATTAACTATGTGAGAGGACAGATCGAACAAAGTCTCAAAGCAGAACAGAGTGAGGCTGTCACATCCGTAAATGGACACTGTAGCAGCTTTAACTGGCACCATCAGTTGATTTTTGCTTACGGACGCTTGCGGGTCACTTTGTTTTGTAACTCCATCTATGCTGCTGCCATCTTCAGGGTCACATTCACACACAAGCCAAGGGCTATGGGCCAGATTTTGTCAGATTGTCCTGAGCTACTTTTTTGTGAAATGGCCGAGCTTTGATAACTATTATCATCAATACAAAGAAGAAAGAGCTTTCTTGCTCTCCCTGTCTCCTTTTTCTGAACACGTGTGTGTGTGTGTGTGTGTGTGTGTGTGTGTGTGTGTGTGTGTGTGTGTGTGTGTGTGTGTGTGTGTGTGTGTGTGTGTGTGTGTGTGTGTGTGTGTGTGTGTGTGTGTGTGTGTGTGTGTGTGTGTGTGAATGGTTAGTATTTCTTCAAGCCTCAGGGGTAGCTGCTTTCACAGGCCGTCCCCTCGATGTTTGGAGTTTGTAAAGCTGGCTCAACCCGCCATTGTCCAAGTCCCACTCCTGAATTCAGTTCCTCCATCTGCCCCCAGGCACCTCTCAGACTGACAGAGGGCAGGGGGGGTAGATGGATAGATGAAAGAGCAGACAGGAAGAATACAACTCCTCAGAGAGGGAGAGAAATTTACCAATCATGAAATCCACTTTTCTCAATCTCTCTATCAGTTCTTTGCCGCTGTCATCCAATCGCTCCTTTCATCCCTCCTTCCCTCTGCCCTCCTCCTTGCTCTGTGCTCTGCTGTGCAGTTCCGGGGGGTTAATTGAGGTCTGAACAGCAGGGGGCTATTATGACACCTTTCTAAAGAGGACACACAAACACAAGCACGCACACAAAGACACACACATTATATGATGTGATGATAAATAATACATTCTGAGAGGCACAAAATGCACAAGTCTCTCCATTTATAGTGTTATGCTATGAAGCAGCTGCATTGTTAGTGCGTTTGAGAGAGAGAGCGAGCGAGTGAGTGTGCATGGGTGATTTTCTTAATGTGTGTATGCGTGTGTGGGTGTGTGGGGGGTGATGTCAGATTTAATGATGGTTTCCACCCTTTGGAAAAGGCTACCTCACCCCAAATCAGAAACAAACTGAGTAAATCACACAATTAATCCAACAAGTCAGTGTGGTGTATCGACGCACTGAAAAAATCACAAAACAGAGTGGATTGACAGGTGTGTGTGTGTGTGTGTGTGTGTGTGTGTGTGTGTGTGTGTGTGTGTGTGTGTGTGTGTGTGTGTGTGTGTGTGTGTGTGTGTGTGTGTGTGTGTGTTACACTCTGCCTGCTCTGTTAGTAGCAGATGGTAAGCTGGTGATCTGTTGCCAAATTCGCTGTGTGATCATGTAAATGATCACATGCACACCCACATTCAAGAAACACAAATGCTGCAGTCGCCACACATATGCAAACATATGCAAACGTGGTTGCACGCCCAAACACAAAAATGCAGACACCTGTAGTGAGATAAACAAGTGAGCAGGATGCTCATCCCTCACTTTCTTTCTCACCTTTTGTCCCTGCTCTGTTTCTCTGTTTGAAACTCTTACTGAGCAGTGCTTAGTGTGAAACAGTGGCAGTGCCCGTGTGTGTGTGTGTGTGTGTGTGTGTGTGTGTGTGTGTGTGTGTGTTTGCGCACGGCAGTTAAGATGTTGATTGAAGCTGAAGTTTAACAGTGGGAAGCTTTACATCAAGGACTGACATTCACCTTTCATATCCTCTTCTTTTGATGCATCCGAACAAACTCTCTCACTCATGCACGCATGCATGCACACACACACACACACACGCACGCACACACAGGAAAACAGAACCAACAGTTTCACTAAATCAGAAAGTGACATTTGCTTCCAACCTGTGCTGAACCAGTTCAATAAGTCTCATATCAATATGCACACACATGCACACATCGACACAGAGCACAGATAGGGGCTCTCCGACAGGGAGTTTTTAGCCCCCCCCCCTTTTTGGCAAACATTAACATCCACGTCGCACTCCACACGCCTTGGCACAATTAACACAATCTATAGAAGAGCACACAAACTCAAACTCTCCCATATGCACATAATGCGCAAACACACATTTGGCAGCTCGGGCATCAGGCAACAGATGCTTGTGAATGAGTTCCTTTGCAGGGCATGATTCATAAAGTGGCCATTGAAAATAACTTTCAACACATTCATAACCGTTTATAGCCGCCTATGAATATTCACAGTTCAGGCTTCACCACAGACAAAATACACTTCATGGTTTTTCAAGCATGGACACATGAAACAAACACAAGCAGGTGTACGCAAGCCATTTAGTTTTTAGATACTTTATCGCTCTTTAACTTTTCAATGAATTATCGCTTAACGTGATGGATTACAAGCAATTTATAGCATGCAAGTCAAAGATTTCCCCTCCTAATGTTCTTGGTCCCGGGAGGAAATTGCTTTTCGTGGTGAGACTATGTTCTGATACGATACAAATAACTTTGATAAAAGGATTTTCAGAAAAAAGAACAAAAAAAAAGAAGTGTCCTCAAAGGACCCTTGAGAAATCCCCATGTCTTATCCACAATCTAATAACACTTAGAAAAAGTCTTTCCAACTTTTCATCTTCTTTCCTTTGCTTATTGCTCCTCGAGGGATTTGGAGTCGTGCTCTCACAGTGAGTCATTCTCGGGCTTAAGCTTAGTGCGATTTCCAAATATCACCCACTGCATTACAGGAGGTTCTCTGAGCTTTACCTTTTAGTCTTGTGGCGGGCCCAGAGCTGAGGCCGCATTGAATAAATAAACTGTAGAAATCCATTGAGGTTTCACCCGTTAACTCAAACACAATTTTTCTCAGCACTCATTTGAAAAAAAAAAAATTTTTTTGTATCATCTTAAGCAAAGTGTGTACAGAGAGCTATACAAATACAATTTCAAAAAACAAACAAGTGTCTTAGTGAGGTTTTGGGTCACCATGTACCACTGAGGAACCTTCAGTGCTGACATTGCTCTTCAAAAAGATTTTTCAGTATTTAGTGTTTTGACAATGATAGTGACAAGATTGGTAAGATAATGAAAAAAAAAACAACTCACTATGTAGCACAAGGCAAGTTTTATTCATATAGCACCATTAGGACACAAGGCAATTCACTTTTCTTTACAAGAAAAGGAAAGAAATCCATTAAAACAAAGCAAAAAAAAAAAAAGCATATAAAAGGGAGGATAAATAATATTACATCTATTGTTTGATGAAAAGCCTGAGCAAATTATAAAGTTTGTAAGCCTGATTTAAAAGGCGTGAGTGTGTCAGCAGTCCTCAGGTGCTCAGGAAGTTTGTTCCACAGGGGAGAAGAGTAGGAACTAAAAGCTGCTTCACCTTGTTTCCTCTTAGTGTGACAATTCAAAGCTTTATAGACAAGAATCGCCTATTTAATATAGCCATGACCACTGGTAGTAACTAAGGGTTTATTGTCCGACCAAAGCACCCCTCAGGAATATTGATGATAGAGGTGAAAATCAAACTGCCATTTTTATGAATTGATAAAGATCCACTCTACCTACTGAGAAAGAGTCCAGTCTGAAGGAATTCTGTTGACAGTGGAATCTCTACGTATGGGAGCACTGGAGGATCATTCCCATTAGAATTCTGGTGTTTTAGTGGATGAAGACAAATACTCAGATCAAGTTTGCATTGATCTATTGTCCCTTTTCTCTTGAACAAGTGAGGAGGACCTAAGTCATGCAAGAAAATACCCCTTCTGGTACAACAGAGTACATCCTCTCAGATCGAGCATGCCAGCCTTCATGGTACTTTTGCTTGTCACAAATACCGTCATTTACTTTCATTGAGCGACATACCTTTTTTTGCTTTCTTTGTGTATCAAACTGAACTTTTAAAAGTGCATTCATCTCCGTAATGAAAGACTTGTGCACTGCAACCCTACTTATGCAATTGTTGATGGACTGTTATTGTTGACAATGTAATCATATCCTGCATTCACTCTGTCACCTGAAGCAGAGATGCTCCTCTGCTTTTCTTCCCTCTTCAAAGAAACGCACAAGTTCCACAGTCAGCAGACGAATTCTGACAACCACAATTACTAACCCCGATTTGATGGTGTTTTCCTTTCAGATCTAAATACGTATATATGATTTACTGTTCCTGCCAAAACATCAGATGAAGAGTCCTGGTCTGACGCGTGTGTCGTATGTGGCCCAACAATGAATCCTCTTGAAGATTCATCTCAGTCTTCCTTTTGGCCAATACAAAGTCAGAATATACCGATCTTCGGTTTATTACTAGATAAGGAGGATTTTTGTGAAAAGAGTCGAGAAAAAGCTCGTCAGATCACTAAACAGGATCATTGTTACTATGGTGACCATTTGCCAACATGAACTGTGGTCTATGGAGAGAGAAAATGCAACAGACATTTTGCTGAACAAATTCCATCGCAAAATAAGACCGAATGTCAGGTGGCTGTAATGCTTTCTTCAGGCGAGTACAAAGATAGAACAGAGGATAGTTGATTGCTGTGAAGATGAGGAAAGGTGATGAAGAAACGTTGTTTCTGTTGCATCAGATTATCTGCACACGCCACTTTCCTTACATCAATCACCACAACTTTTTCTTCAGATGAGTGAGAATTTCAAAGCAATCTGCTATCAGTCTTTGTTTGTTTACCAGTAAAAGATTTCACACGCTTGCAGCTGCAGTAAAATTAGACACCCGCCGGTTAACTAGAAGGTAAAAAATATAATCCTGAATCAAAAAGACAGTTAAATAATAAAGATAAGGTATTACCACCACTCCCACATGACTATCATGACCTTGAAATTCACAGTAATAGTTTCAGTGTGCTCTACTCCAACCAAGTATTGAAATGATTAGGCTCATTCAGTAATTAAATAATTCATACTATGGGTCAAAAGCAAATTTACAAGATACAGTAAGGGAGTGTGAGTTTTGTGTTTTGTCACAAAATCTCAGTGGACGCACAATTTCCCTGTCAAGACTGCCACAACCGCTGGGTTTTCCCTTTTCTTTGCACAGTAAAAAAAAAAAAAGATGATGATAAATAGAGGAAAAAGATCACCGAGCAGAAGAAGTGAAGGGAGAGCAAACCAAGGAAAGTGAGAGAGCAAAAGAGGCGAGAAGTTGAGGCAACGGTTCATTGCTCGATTGAAACCAGATGAGGAACGAGGACGTGAGGAAAGATCTGGGAAAAGGACCATTAACCAATTAGCTTTCCTAAACATCTGTGTCTCCAGCGATCAGAGGGCTTTACCTGACAGCCTCATTAAAGGCCATGGGCTGAGTGCTCGGAACCACACACAGATTTATCCTTCACACACACTTAATGGATGTGTGGGGCGTTTATCAAGCTGCTTTTCGTGTTAAATTAGTCGAGCACACACCCAGATCCACACGCAGAAAATATACATGAATGAAGTGAACGAGAAACCTTTTTTTTTTTCAGTCACATCACTGCTCTCAATTTTCATCTTTATTTTGTCTGTTCCCACTTGAAGCGGGACATGACTTCATAGACGGCTATAAGTGAAGTGTGTGTGTGTGTGTGTGTGTGTGTGTGTGTGTGTGTGTGTGTGTGTGTGTGTGTGTGTGTGTGTACGTGTAGCACTACTGTGTGATCTTGTCCTTCTTTTGCCTCAAAAGAAATTCAGACCACATGTTTTTCAAACAATGAATTCAAGACCAGAATTGGGAAAGCACCTTACAGTCCCTCTCTTTCCTCACATCCCTCTCTCCCTCTCGCTCTCTCTCTCTCTCTCCACCTCAGATTCCCACATCCCGCTTCATTTCTCTTGCTACATCCATATGTATCACCCGTTATATCTTCATGTCTCTTTTCTCATCTGTCAGATCTCATCGCTTGCTCTGAAGCTTTTATCCCACCACAGCGTGAGGACAGGTTCAGCGCAGCATGAAGTGGATGATGGGGAATTGAGATCCCGCTGTGAATGTACGATGTGACCTATTGACCTATTGAAACACGATGAGAGAGGCACACAGTTGGTAAGGAATGTGAATGAAAGGAATCCTAATATTTGTCTATGTGTGACTACGGCAGAATGAGCAGCAGAGAAATGGGGGGGAAAAAAGAGGTTAGAAAGTGGGGTTAAAGCAAACGTCGGCAATAAGCAGAGAGAAGGAATATATACAGAAAGAGGAAATGTACAGCCAGAGCGGCGCATACAGAGGCATGTGTGCGTGTGTGCGTGTGTGTATTACTCATGTTGCAGTGATACCCATTTGTTTGTAAAGCGTCACTGTGGAGCCATTTTAGGAAACAAAAAGCAATCACTCAGATGGACAAAATAATAATTTATTTTATTGGATCGCTTAGGTCGTTGGTCTTTAACCTTTCCTGTGGCCTCCTGTTTCTAAGAAAAGCTGCAGCCACTTTCCAATTCCTAATTTTCCAAAACATTTCAGTGAAGCTCAGCACTGGTGGAGCATATTAAAATGTGCAGGTCTGCTTTAGGCCACGTTTACACGACAACGAATGCGAGTGTATCCACAAAACTGTCTTCAGTTTTGGTGGGGGTTCCATTCACACGGCACCAGTGTGCAAATGCACTGTATCCGCAAAGTATTTATACCAGCTCCTGAAGGTGGAATGATTATTGCACGGTCGCTATTTCTTCCGTCTACAGAGCCTGTTACTGCGCATGTACATCTCTCCCCCTCCCTCATGCTCACCCAGTTGTAAACAAACATGGCGGCCGCGTAATGGTAGGGCTCGTGGTCCTTATTCTAGTTTTATCATCCATATCAGTAGTTTAATAGTTGAGACTCACCCCTGATAGCATCCGATGCGTCATCAGTCCATGCAGATGTCGTGTGCTCTCCATTTTCTTCACGGTTATGGTGTATTGTTCGCTGCACCCACGTCTGTGTAGTTTCATTACAAAATCAAGCAACAGCGCCCTCCAGTGGCCCGGCATACTAACTACATCGTTGCCTCTGTGTCCGCCGCTGCAGTGTAAACACACTCCTTTATTTTAACGGATTAGGTGTTGTCACATGAAATGTTGTCGTGTCAAAGCGGCCTAAGAGGTTACATGTTTAAAACTAATTTTTTAACAATCTCAGAGCCCTCCACCCTGTGATCCGTGTTGCCCACTAAAAACTTCCAAGAACCCAGGATGCTCACGATCGGTTTAGTTGAATGTGAAGGGATGAATTATAGCTTGCATGATTTATAGTTTGACATGTAGTAATTATAGTTGGGTAAGTATCCTGGGAATTATTGGGAATTGCTGTAAGGTAATCTGAAGTGATGGAAACATAAACAATGAGTGTGTGTGTGTGTGTGTGTGTGTGTGTGTGTGTGTGTGTGTGTGTGTGTGTGTGTGTGTGTGTGTGTGGGTGTGTGTGTGTGTGTGTGTGTGTGTGTGTGTTCCTCCAGAATAAATTCCTGTCTAATTATATTAAATCTGAATTAGAACTGTCAATATTCTCCGTTTTTACACATGTCTAATACAAACAGGGTGGTACGTGCACGGACTGCACACACATTCACACCTGCTGCACGCTGTGTTTGTTTGTGTGTGTGTGTGTGTGTGTGTGTGTGTGTGTGTGTGTGTGTGTGTGTGTGTGTGTGTGTGTGTGTGTGTGTGTGCGTGCGCAGAGGGGAAATGCTTTGGCTGGGATCCTGGTTGCGTGTGATGGAAAACTCAACAAATTTCCAAACAAACATTCTGGAAACAATTAAGAGAGAGAAACAGACAAAAAAAAAACAGAGTGAAAGGGAGAGAAATAACTTTGCTTGCAGGTTATTAACAAAAAAAAAACCAACCCCTCTCACGTATCTCATGTGTGACTTCACGTCTCTGCGTCTGAACAGCAACGACACATACAACTCCACAGATTAAACATACACTACTCAGTCCGTGATCCATTCACAGCGACAGAGTGTAATTTCTGTGACAAACCAGGCCCAGATCACACAATTTGATTATTCCCAGAGCAGGGAGAGTAAGTGGAGCTATCAGTCTGAGGCTCTGGAGACTCATCCACTCTAAAAGGCTGCAGACACACACAGATCTCCACCTGCTGCTGCTGCAGCGTTCACAGTCATCAGTGCCATGACTGGAGACAAAGGGGCACAGAAGGACCTCTGAGATCATAGAGATTGTCTGTCATCTTGACTTCAACAATAGAAATGTCCAACACAGTGAGATATCCCTGGTTTCCATATGTTGCTATATATCGTTTTATATGCAGGATTTGCATGTTCTTTGTCCCCGTTTTCACGACAACATTTCACGTGACAACACCAAACACCAAAAAAAGGGAGTGTGTTTACACTGCAGAAGCTACACACTGACAACAATGTAGTTAGTATGCCGGGCCACGGGAGGGCGCTGTTGCTTGTTTTTGTAATGAAACCACACAGACTTGTGTGCAGAGAACAATACACCATAAACATGAACAAAATCGAGCGAACCCGACATTCGTGTGGACTGATAACGAATCGCATGCTATCAGGGGTGCGTCTCAACTATAAAACTACTGATATGGACGATAAAACTAGAATACGGACCGGGAGTAATACCACTATGGGTCCGCCATGTTTGTTTACAACTGGGTGAGCAGGAGGGAGGGGGAGAGATGTGCATGCGCAGTAAAAGGCTCTGTAGACTAGAGGGAATAGCGACCGTGAAATAATCTTTCCACCTTCAGGAGCCGGTATAAAAAGTTTGCGGATAAAGTGCATCCGCACATCGGTGTCGTGTGAATGGACCCCCCAAAAGTGAAGAAAGTTTTGTGGATACACTTGTATTCGTTGTCGTGCAAACGGGGCCTTAATATGCGTGCAGCAGTTTTCTTCACAGTCCAGTGAAGTTGACGTGAACTTGAAATAATTTGTTGGTGTGAGAGTCTGTTTTTGACCTGTGACGGCCTGATGACCGGTGTATCTGGTGGATTCCCCGTAGTCAGCTGGGATCAGCTCCAGAGACCACCGACATAAAGCTGGATAAGACAGTTTAGTGAATGAATGTCTATTCCAAAAACACATTGAATAAATATTTTGTATAGACGGACAAGTTAATAGTGACATTAATTTGTACTCTAGTGTATCCTTTGTGAAAAAACATGCGAATTCAAAAACATTTTTACTTTACTTCCCATTACACAATAGACTGTGATATTGTAATAGTAGAAAATAAAGAGTGGGTGTGAGGAGTCTAAAGGGATAGTCAAGAAATAATGATGCATTTTTTGGAACAGAGCGAACCGAGAATAACACCTCTCCAAACAATTTACATCAGCAGAAACTCGAAGCACAAAAAAACTAATCACAGCATGTGCAGAACAATGACTCTTGATCATTAATCATGTTTCCAAATAAACAGCTCTCTGATTACGACTCATTTAATGCAGTAGTAATGTGCCGCGATAACAGTGTGTGTGTGTGTGTGTGTGTGTGTGTGTGTGTGTGTGTGTGTGTGTGTGTGTGTGTGTGTGTGTGAGACGTGTTCCCAGCACTTCAGCACCTGCGCGGGGGTGTGACCTCCCGTCCATCACCAGAGCTGTTCCTCTCGTCTAAACACACAGTGACGGATGCATCAGCTAATCAGGACAGTGATCACACAGCGATGCTGTTACAGGCCACATGAGCACAAGCACTACACGCCAGATCCCCACGGGCCATTTACTGCATACATAAGCTCAATCAATTTTCACCGGAGCCCGCTTCTAAAATTCTAACAGCAGATGTGGCTGAGGAATCATGTCAACTCATACCGTGAGTGATGTGGAAATGTATTTTTGAGACGGCCAATATGGACACTGGACTGTCATCATGGGAATAAAGAAGCTTTTTTTTCCCCACTGCACACACCACAAACATATGTGCCACCAAGACCCGTCTATAGACGGAAGAAGTGAGTTACTTTTTGCACAGCTGTTAAAATATTCCTTAATCTGTGTTGTCTGCATATGTTAGACGTTTACACCTGAACAGCAGCCTCATTTGTCAGGTTGTACCACTGCTGATAGAGACTGTGGTGCGCTTTGAAAAACTTCACTTTTTTTTTTTTTTTAACAATTACAGAAAAGGCAATAGGGTAAAAACATGAATATATCTGTATGAGCAGTGTAGTGAAAGTTACTGAAAATTAAACAAAAAATAAGACGTACAATTACTATTTTTGTGTGGAGTGTGCATGTTTTCCCCTGGGTTTATTCCAGGTAGGCTATTTTCCTCCCACAGTCCAAAAAGATGCACTTTAAGTCAACTGGCGATTCAAAATGAGTGCGTGACTGTGTCTCTGTGGGACTGGTGACCTGTAGGAATGCCTCACCTCTATACACCTGGGATTGCAACATGTGGCCCTAAATTTGAAAAAGCAGTATCAAACACATATAGATGAACAAATGTATGACTTGATTAATTTATTGGATTGATGGCTAGTTGGTTCTTTAAAAGGGCACATTGCTTTTAGTAATATTACAGAAAAAAACAAGTCACTTACTGTATGGTGTCTTTGTTGTGTTTCACTAAACAGCTAACCTGTGTTAAGAGAGCAATTCATTTCATTAGAATTTTTAAACATTCTTTCAATGAAATGAAAACATGAAGTAAGACTGAGTCAACTCTTACTAATGATTTCAAAAGTGCCGCTGAAAATAAATCCATATTCACATCACTCTGATGGAACTTCACAAATATTTTCAGGACCAAATCTATCATCTTATTTAGCAGCGCCACAAACCAAACCTCCAAAACAGCTTTATCCAGCTGATAATTCAACGAATGAAGATAGTCAAGTGTGTCTTTAGGCACTGAGCAAATAATCGCTGTGACTCATAGATCAACTTATGGACTATCATGACAGTCACGCTGCGGTGAATTCAAATCCGGGAGTCTTCTCCATTAAGAGAGGCTTCATGTTCTCATTAGAAGTCCAGCGTTTGTGCTTTTCCTCAAAAGAATCCTTAAAATCATAGTTTGTCCAAAATCCCGCTCTGCTGTTGATTATGGAGACTTTATCCAGTCGTCCAAATGTGTGATGAGGCGTAGCTAATCTTTCAAGACGAAAGCTTGTTGCCAAAATGAGAAAAATAAAACCATTGAGGTGGTGCGTGATGCAGCGAGAGCCAGGTTATATGACGTTTGGAGTAAGTACTCCATCAACTGGCCAAACAAATACATATTTCCCAGCCTGCCGTCTTTCTTGTGTTGTTGTTTGTTTTAGAAGAAACCATTGTAATGAAGTTATATGTTAAAGGTAAAACTAAAATATTTGTTTATTAGGACTGCTGTTTTAGAAATTTGTTTTTCAAATTTGAAAAAAAAAAAAAAAATACTATATAATGAATGCAATGAGCAGAAAAGATGCTATGATCTAAAAACAGGAAACATAATTGTTCTAAATAAAGAGACCAGCCAGAGTTAGAGTTAGTTCATAGTTAACACACATTTAGTGATACAGTAAGCAGCACTTCATTAAGCTGTGATGGTTGGCTGAACGCTGTCCTTCCAGCAGCTGTTGGGTTGAACAGCACTTTGAAGGACAATAGGAAGTTTGAAGTACTTGTACGTATGTACGCTGTAAGCATGTTGAATGTAGATGATTTTAGAAATAAGAGTTCTCAGAACTATTTATCAGTAGTTTTACTTGTTATCGTGCTAAGAATAGTTGTGAAAACTATGAAGTATAATTTTGTCATGGACATGTTTCTTTGTTGCTATGCAGCCACTGAGTGCAGGCAGGGAGAAAGTGAAAACCTACAATAGATAATTAAACTCTTTCACTTAAGATTTAAACCATTTGAACTCAGTTTCTAATTGGCTTCACTGTTTTGACAAAAAAATTGCTGAAATTTAAAGACATGATCGTTTTAGACACTGGAGAAACTACTGTGTTAATTAAATGCTGCCACGTCGAAAAACAGTCAATCAAAGCCTTTGTTGTTCCTTCGCTGTGGTGGCCTTTCTTTAGAAGCAGTGAGTGATCGATGTTATATGTACTGTCACTATCAGTACTGTAAAAAGCCCGCTGGCATTCCGTCTCAAGTTTCTTAGCAACAATCACGGAGTGAGGTTATGAGTCAGTAACTCAAAACTGCGAAGATGGAGCTCATCATCAACACTTTTACTAAATGTCTGTATATTGGAGCTAAACAATGAATGCATCATGTAAACTAATACTCCCATCACTCAACTGGACAGGATGTTTCTATCCATCTTCAATTCCAATTTTCTTTCTCATGAGGCGGTGTGCACTCCTGGCCGGTTTATCCAGGGATAACACAGATAGACACAACCACCCACGCATACGGAATACTTAGAGTCACTAATTAACGTAATAAGCATGTTTTTGGATGGTGGGAGGAAGCTGGTGAAACCAAATGCAAAAGAACATTCAAACTTCACAGGTCCTGATCTACTTTTGATCAGAAATAATTCCCATCAGAAATTCATTTCGGTTTCTCGCCGTACAGGTCTATGACAAATAGTCATTAAAACTGCATTTTATATGCTTGACAAAGAAGAAAACTACATTTGCAGTCAGACGGTCCGACTACAGTTTCCTGCCATCTTGCGTGGCAGCTTCATTGCTATAAGTTTTAATATTTTCTTAGGAGGGTAGATTCTAATGTGTGTGTGAATAGGACTGATTATTTGCTGACAGCGAGATAAGTGAAGTTAATTTATGCTTTATGTCCTGGAGCAAAACAAAAAATTGTTTACAACTTAAAATAAATTTGGTTAAGTTGAGGAGGTGAAACCTCTTGATTTAATCTGATTTCGTTTGAGAAAATAAATGATCATCACGAATAACTTTTTATCCTAATCACAAGTTATTGTTTGACTTTTATTCTACTGTTTGTTTCCATGATAACAATGACCACTCAGGGTTGGATTTAGGGTTAGGGTTACGTGCTATAAACATTCAAGACCGTTGACTCTATCATCCTCACAGTAGGAAAAATATATTCATGTTAAAATTAGGCTCATTTTTTTCTTGAAGTCCAAACAAAGACAGGTGTGAAAGTTGTGTAATTCTTTTTTATTGTTTGGTGTAACTGTTGTGCTGATGGATGATCTCTCGCTCCTAACACCGTTAGCACACTGTGCTGATCTGTCCTGAGAGCAGTCTAGAAATGTAACCGCGTCCTTCAAAGAACTTTCACTTTACAAAACTTTCCACTGCAGTAAAATACATCACCACTATTACTTACTTGGAAGTAATGAGTGAATTTCATTTTCTGATCTGAACTGAAAAGCAAATGTAATCACACCACTGTATGTGTGTGTGTCCTCCTCTAATGCTCAACACTGATCTCCATCTACAAGAGGCGTAGGGAACAGGCTGTTCATTCATCCGTCAGTCCGGTTCATTCATTCCCTCACTTACAAAGACAATAGGCTGTTGTTGTTGTTGTGTTTATGGTCTTTGTTTGTGAGTCTCTCTCCCAGGCCCAGTGTGCTGTCAGACCCGGGAAGCCTGTTCACTCTAATAAAGTTTAACAGGCCAGTTCTAGTCTCACAGGAACCCGAATGTACAGCGCTGACTTTCATTATTTCAAACATGTATGACCTAATTATATCCAGTCTAATCAGCTCTCACTTCTTCACTGGGTGGTTTTTATTACAGAAATGTGGTAAGATGATTGACACTGATGATTTAAACATGGAAATCTTTTCGGCCTATCTCCCAAAAAAATGACCTAATTACACAGTGATTGGTTAATTTGTACGACACAAATACTATGACAGATGGAAAGAATTTGACTTTAATGGCTCTGATTATGTTCAACACGGAAGAGTTCAACAGGTTGAGCTGTCGGGAAAAAGTTGGTAGAAGCTGAACGTGTATGTCAATGTGTGTGCATTACTGTGGCATGACTGACCCCAAACTGAGGTCATGACAGGAGCCCATCCTCCCCTCCAGAACAGCAATTAACCATTATGGTTGCCATGGTGTCAACTCATGTAATCAGGGCCAAACAGAGAAGAGTCAGTAATGTGTACATGTTCATTTCATTAGCCGGCTTAAAATATGAATCTCCGAATCCACCAGCATGACTAGTGCTATGTAAACAGCTCACACAGCCGTACGCAGTTTTCTCAGTAAAGTGCTTCACTGGCTCTTTTTCTTCAACTCGTCTTCACTCCCATATCCACTTTATAGCTTTTCCTTCTGTTCCAACATGGCTGTCCCACTCGGGTTCTTTATAATGTCCCAGTGTCTGTTCGTCTGTGTGAGACATGGAGCATCCTGCAGAGCTGGGTGGAGTGAGACAGGCGTTACTGGAAGATAAATGATTAGGATGTTGAATTACTCTGTGCTGGGAGGAGGAATGTCACTGTATGTCCTCAGCCTTCAGTATTAATGGCTCTCAGACATGGAACTCTCACATTGAACCCTCGAAGAGGATGAGAGAAGAAGGGGGGAGATAAAAAATGTGAATGTGTAAAGACAGTATCTCATCCATCTTTGTGGGGGAGCTGCAGGTGTTCAGAGGCCTGATGCTAAATCTAATCCCTAATGATGTTTTGAGTCTGCTCTGACATCTCCACTTAGGGTTTGGTCACATGCTCATTTATAACAGCAAAGCTCTGGACTGAATGGAACTATTTCACTCCATGGATTTCTTTTTGTGAGTCAGAAAATGTAGTTAATCTCAGTGAAATGACGACAGTTAAATTCAAACTGTAGTCCTGATCTTTAAAAAAAAAAAAAATAAGAGCGAACAAGAAAGTTTTAGATATTGGGAAAATGTAAAAGTTTTTAGAATATTGCGCTGGCCTTTTAAAACGGCATCATAGACAGCCCATTCACAGTTTCACTTCATGCAGTTTTCATTATTGATTTTCAAGCAAATCTTTTTCACAAGTAGTATTTGTAGCACTTTTGTATTGCCATGGCCTGAGTATTTCAAGGATTTGAAAAAAACCCTGGGAAGTCTGGGGTGAAAAAAAATATCAACAGTTTCATGTGACCACTTGTGAGTAATATATAGCAACTTCATCTAAAAAGAAAAAAGAAAAAAAAAAAAGCTGCAAATGTCACAGTCCTATGTCATTTGTTTCATGTTCTAAATTGTTAGAGAAGAATCCTTGTGTTTTTTGTGGCTCTCAAACCAGACGATGTGACTGCCAAAAAACATGTAAGCCACATCTTTTGGAAAGTTAACCTTGATTCGATCATCCTTATTTGGTCGTGTGCGAGTTGGGACGATGAGAAAACAGCTGCCCAGAGAAGATTTTCACTTGCGTCCCCATATAATCTTACACATAATGCAAAACAGCTTCCTCACACTCTTCAGCAAAAACTTCATGGAACCGTTATGGAGACTACTCTTGTTGGCAGGTGAGTACTTCTGCAGATCACAAACAACAAGTATCTTGAGGATATCTTTGGACATTATATCCCACTACAGTTTTCCTGGAGGAGTATTTTTCAGGAGAGTTAGAACCAAACGTTAATAAAGTGGAAGATAAAAACATCTGAACTGAGGTCAACACTGTGTGAAGTGAAACATTGAATGAAACATGGAAATAGAGTGAGTGAATTACAGACAGAGGGAGTTGCTGTCACACATCCTCCTGACTATTTGATTCAGGAGGGGAGTGAAGCATGCATCACACTTGGACTTAAATCTGATACAAGTGTTTATCTTTAATTCAAAATCTTCAATCAGGACCTCACCACTATGTCCAAAGGTGATGTTTTTTTGTGCAAATTTAATAAAGAAATGGAGATTTCTGGACGAAGAATAAAATGCATACAAAAACAAAAAACAGAAAAAAAAACATTGACATATCATCATTTTATTCTGACACACATCTGCTCGGTGAACAAAAGACATTCAAACCTGCACACGCACACTCAAGAGTCTGAGTGACAGGCAGAGTGGGTGAGTGGGGGTTAGAGAAACAAGGAGAAATGAAAAGTGTCTTTGAAAGTAAACAAAGACAGAGTGATCAGGACCAGATTGGTGCAGATCAAACAGTAGTGTTGAAGTAGGAGGAGAGAGGCCTCTGATGGAGACATCAAACAGGACTAATGTAAACCACACATCAGCCTGACATCACACGCACACACGCGCGCATGCAGGCACGCACACACACACACACAAACACACACACACACACACACACACACAGAGGCAATAATGTGCCGCACACACATGCAGAGCATGAAGACTCACATGTCAGGTTGGACACTGGATCTTACAGGCCGGTCTGGTCAGACGCATGAGACATAAAGACCAAACTCCTGCATGCAAGAACTCTCACAAACAGCGCACAGACATCAAGAGCCAAGTATTCAGCAAATAACAGTAATACACCAAATATCATTGTTGTCTCTGTCCAAGAAAACAGAGTTGTTGTGCATGAACAAAATTTATGGAAGAGGGACGGAGCCAAAAGCAAAAGTCAAACCAAATGAACCATGGGAAGATATTTGATCAGCAGTTCATCAGGGATGAATTACACGTGGATTAGGTGATACATTATATTGGAAAGGAATATAATACGTCTGAACTTTAATGGAGTTATAATCTTTGCGTGATTTTTCTCTGCAGGGCAGACGAACAAGCGTGTGCAGTCGTGATTAGGCCGTGTCCGTAGCTGAGACTGCGTGTGATATTGGAAGTGCCTACGTCACTGTGGCGCAGGATGTCCACAATGAATCAGCAGCACCATAATCACTGCTCTCAAATACAAAACAGAGGTTGAGATGGAGACAGAGAGGGTTATAAACGGGTCAGTGGCAGACACAAAAGGAATATTGAAACACAAAGATGCTTTCAGCCAGTACACTTGATCCCCACGAGCAAATTCACATCTCTGAGACATAATCCACAGTTTTCTTTCCATTGCGTTTGATTCTCTCGATCAAGGGAAGGAGTGGAGCATTTTGAATGAGTACATGCAAAGATATTCTCGGGTTGAGAAACAAGAAAGTGGAAAACAAACGAGGAGACAAGACCTGTGCTTTATGTTTGTGTCTTATGTCAGTGGACCTTCACAATAGGCTGCAGTGTGTTGAAACTAATCCAGCTTTAAACATGTGAAAATGTTTACATCTGCTGCAAAACTACACAAAACAACCAGACTGCTGTGTTACATTATTACGTAATAGTAGCATAAAATTTGATTAATTTAAACTATAGGTTTTTTGGTTTTTTTGTGGTACCTTCTAGACAATTACTAGTTAATGAAAGTAAACAAAGACACACAGATGCCACACACATTCACATCTACAGAAAATTTAGAGGAAATTGTTGAGTCAATATCAGTGAGGCTGATACTTTCAATGTTCTCATCTGTATTGGTTGTAAGGTTGTTGTTATTTTTTTACAACTGGTCAATTGAAACAACAGCAACAACAAAAATCATTGATAAAAAGCTTTTTCCTTTTGGTCTCTGGAGATGTTGGATTCCATGCAGCGGCAATGTCCCGTCCTCGGGGCTGAAAACGCTTCTGAATAATTCAAAATGCTCCATGTGAGATTCTGATCGGGGTTGAAAAGTGTCTGATTTTACCGACTAATGATAACAGATTTTCGTGTGTTTACGAGGCACAGAGCTGGCCAGACGGTGTTTATTCAAATCGGATTTTTCCCAAGCAAAACAGTGCTGTTTGCTGAATTATCGAAGAAATATTCTCGCCGCAGTCCGCGCCGCTCCGCCAAGTGAGGTCATTAACCCCGGCGGAGGAGCCAGAGGAGGCGATATCCAGTCTGCTCATTTTTCTCAGGCCGCCTGTCTCTCCTCAGTCTCTCCTGCTGTCCCTCCTTCTTTTCTATAGCTCTATTCATTAAAGCTAAGAGCCTATTGAACGCTGGCCTAATTAATTTGCTAAACAACTTAAGGGGCGTGGCGTACGTGTGTTTGTTCATGCATGACTAATGACCCAGTCGGAGAGATGTCTATTTGTGGATATAAGACCTCTGTGTTTGTGTGACGTTTCAGTGCGCGTTAGATTTAATAAATAGATTCTGCTGCTTATGTCGTCACCGGCCCTGCTCTGTGCAAAGGTCACTGGCACAGAAAGGTTTGCGGATCAAGGTAAATAGAGTCAATATAAAGTGCTTTATGCAGTGCTATTAATATCACATAATAACTTGAGTACTTCTCTACAGACCTTTATGGAAATGAACTCTTCCTATTCACGTTGCACTCTGGGACTTTAACCTTGACTGTTCCTCTGAGGGGTTCGGTGGCACCATGTAAATGATCAGTTTTGGCGTGCATTGTATGAGAACATGAGCAGAATGAATTCCAGCATTGTGCATGGCGAGAATGTACAAGTTTGTGACATCATATAAAGCGTAAGTGCGACTATGAGAAAGACCGTGTCATCACGTTTAAGCTGGAATAACTTCTAATTGTACACAATGAGCCGGCCATATAGATAAATAAGCAGAAGAAGATAGAGACTCCCTCTCTTTGTAAACTTTAATTAGACACACACACACACACACACACACACACACACACACACACACACACACACACACACACACACACACACACACACACACACACACACACACTACCTATGCTAGGTTATTTTACAAGGATTACGCCGGCAATTACACGGGGGGCTTTTTTACTGGCTGTTCCCACATTCCAGTCTCACTCTGTCTCACTTTTCTGTACTATTTCTTTTCCGCTCTTATTCATTCTTTCTGTCTTATTCAAACCTCCTTTTCGTTCTACTTTTATCGCCAGATGAAGAAATTTATCTGAGAGGAGAGTTTGGGACTGCAGCTCTCGTATATTAACATTTCAATCACGCTTTTAGCTCGGTGAAAGAAAATAAACTCAAGTGGGTTCGTGCCTTTTGCTCCCCTAAACTGTATACTGCATCTCTCGCTGGCCCTCTCTTTCTCTGACGGTTCCAAACCCCATAAGAGCCAGTTCAATAAGTGAATGATAATCCCTGTAGAAGCAGGGAGCAGTCGGCTGGAGAGGCTTTGTAGTTTGGAGGGTAGATTAGCATGGTGGCCACGGAGAGAACAGAGTCCTTTGTCTCACTAAAGGCTTGGGATTAGATATGGGGACTGGCTCATAGACCTTTGGGAATGTGTGTGTTTGTGTGTGTACTTGTGTGAGAATATATGTGGTGTAAATTCTCGAACAAAAACACAAACGTACCTGTAGTTGATCATTTTCTTACATGAGACCAAGCTCATTACTTTTTTAATGGAAGTACAGTGTTTCTGACAGCGTTGCTTTGAAAATTCTTATATTTATACTGTTATTAGCCTCAACGATAAAATGATTTGTATTTTCATATGCCTCTTGTGTATGTCAGAGGGCGGCACGGTGGTGTAGTGGGCAGCACCCTCACTTCACAGTGAGATTTTCCCTGGCACAAGTGTGGTCGGGGGCCTTTCTGTGCAGTTTGCATGAGCTCGCTCTGTGTGTGTGTGTGTGTGTGTGTGTGTGTGTGTGTGTGTGTGTGTGTGTGTGTGTGTGTGTGTGTGTGTGTGTGTGTGTGTGTGTGTGTGTGTGTGTGTTCGGTTGAATTGAAATTAATTGAATTTAATTTTTCTTTACTTTATTATTATTAACATGGATGCTGTATTGTGTATATATATATATTGCTTAGAAACATTCACTTAGATATGATGTGGGTTAGTCTCGCTCTGTCAATGAACATTTAGTGGGATATGCGCCATGATCTGGTAAAATACCAGTAACTAACTAAAACTCTGAACCACCTGCAAACATGTCTCTTCCGTGGTGCTGGCAGAGAGAGTGGGTGAGTTTCAGGATTAATGAGGGAGCACAGTGACCTCTTGTACAGAATTTTAAATGATCAGACAGTTTACAAAAAAAATGTAGTAGCAAGCCAACTTTAAATTTCAACATTCAGTAGTTAAATTACTGTTTACTGCTAAACATGGTTAAATTACATGCATTTACATAAAAAAAAAAAAAAGTTCCCACAGTGGCGGAACAGCAGCTGAGTCACTGAAGTCGTGTCAACCTGTTTCAACTGTGCTGCAGGATGAAGCATAAAATCCCCAGACTTGCCAGGAATAAAATGGTTTGAACCAGGTTGGAGGTAAAATGGAGCCAGCAATGTTATATTGAACAACAGAATTCTAAGAACTGGTCAATGCAAACAAAACTGTTGAGTCCAAAGCTTTGAGCATGGCAGCACCTTACATTACATCAAATAGGGAGAACATTACCTGCAGATTTTCCAGTGGTTTATCTCATTCCTTTCACATCATCTGAATATCAAAGATCAAAATGTTTCAAATGTTTTATTATTGTAATAAACACGAACCCATTTTGAATACGTTTGCTTTAGCTGCAGAGCTAAAAGTAGAAACACAGAAATGAAATAACAACTATAAAAGTAAATGTCTATTCAGTTACTCCCTTTTTATAGGAGTTGCCACAGCAAGTTATTGCAACTTGCACCATGATTGCAGCAGACTTGGCTCGTTTTTACCTTGATTTCCTTCGCCTGCATTCAAAAACCAGAACGCCCTGTCGAGACGAATGCACTACCAGAGAGGAGTGAAATCTGCTGTAAAAAAAAAGAAAAAGAAAAGAAGAAAACAGGAGACTTTATGGTCAACAAAAAGAAAAGTTACCTTTTGAGAATGAAAGCTTTTTTTTAACCTTCACATTTATTTACTTCTAAAACAAGAACATATTGTGATAATCATTCTCTCAACCTGCGAGGGAGTGTGTGTTCATTCTGAGCTCGATAAAACACAATCTACCTTCAGTGTGACATTTCACTGATAATCAAGAGAAAAAGAAAAAAATCTAATCACTTTTACTGTCCAACTTGATCAAGTCAAGACAAAAATATATTGTAGAGTTTGCCATTTTTCTGTCTTGTTTTACTTTTGTTGTTTCTTTTTGTTAATGGGTCAGCTTCTTCATTGTTCTCTCTTCCATTGAACGAGGGTACTACAGTAGGGGAGAGAGAGAGAGAGAGAGAGAGAGAGAGAGAGAGAGAGGGAAACAGATGGAGACATGGAGAGACAGTGAGTGCATGAAGACATACGGCAAGAATAATGTCCATAAATGTTCCTGTAAATCAAACCTTTAGCTCAGTCGAATCAATACTGAGACGATGACTAGAAGTGGGCTCTGATTAATCGTATTCATTCTACATACACGCACACACACACGCACACGCACGCACACGCACGCACACGCACACACGCACACACGCACACACGCACACACGCACACACACACACACACACACACACACACACACACACACACTATTCCATTCCACCCTTTGCAACAACAAACATGAATCCAGATTTAGAACCACAGAAAAATGCCAGCAATGGAACAATGTTATGAGACCAACCACCACCACCAAATAACTTACTGCCCTTCTCAAACTTCAGTGTGTGTATACGTCTTGTGTGCTCATTTGCACTTTTTTCAAACATGTACGATGAACAGATGCTGCAAATGCAAATACAAAAAAACCCTTCTCTGTTCAGCCTCTAAATGGCGAGCAATATGTGGGCCACAAACAGCCCGCTCCGTGTGCATTTCCTCACCACTCACATTTACTGACCGCTGAATAATTTGAAGACACTCCTGGGAGTTACCCATTAAAGCTGAAATGACCGTCAGGGTTCAAGTGCAACTTTATTTTAACTGCCTATTTGTCTGGTAAGTTGAGATGCAATTTGAGGTGCACTTAGACTGTGGAAAAAGTCATTATCTTTACATTTAGTTTAGTTTTAGCAGTCGTTGGGAAAACAGCCCGTTCCTTGCCTCCAAATTTGCTGTTATTCATATTACTATTGAATTTATGAATCTGAAATGCAATTTTCCTGTGGTTTTAAGGCTATTGGCACCTTCAACCACTTGGACAGTCACGTTGGGTGGAAAAAATATGCAAGTGAGCGTGTGAGCGAGAAGGGTATCGTACACAGGGGTATCGTTATACAAAGCTATTATCTGCTGCCACTATAACACACACACACACACACACACACAGACAGGCACACACTCTCACACACACACACGCACACACACACACACAAATGCAGGAACAGCTGCCTTTACAATAAACCCGGGGCACGAACAATCACACGAAGAAGGATAAAGTATTATTTTCAGGCTGAAAACTTTCACATGGTTTGATTTTAGGGGAGTACAACTTGATCATGATTGTAAATGAATCCTGGCAAACCCTTAGAAGCCCCCAAGCATGGACACCGTCTGTCTTCACCATGTTGCTTGCAGAGGAACTTGCCTTTCTGAAATAACACGGTAGGTTCGTTTCCGACGAAAACCACAAATTCAAAAAGCTGCGTTCTTGTGGCACCGAGTGGTGAAGTTTTTCATTTGTTTTAACTTAATGCTGTTGTTAAACGTTTGTGGCCTCGTTGCATAAGACATGAAGTCCAACAGATCTGCAGCTGCCTGTTAAAAGTAATTGAGAACATTTAAAGGAGAGATTGAGGGTAGATGGATTGTCTGTGGACAGTGCTTCAGAAATGACAGTTATATATCTTAAAATATCTTTATTAGCCTTGTGGATCATAGATATTTTTGTTTTCTCAGAGGTAGTGGGAATGTCAGTAATGCTGTTATGACAATATACGGCATGAGTAAAAGTACAGACTGAACAGACCTATACTATATACATATATATATAAATAGATGAATAAATAGACTGCTTTGCAAGTTAGAGGTTTGTGTTGTTGCCTCGCGGCAAGGAACCTCAGTTAGAGTTCTTTGTAGAGTTTGCATTTTTCCCCTGTACAGGCCTTGGTTTTCTCCAGGTACTCCGTTGGCCTTCTTCAGTCCAAAAACATGCCTGTGAGGTTTATTGCCTGGAGTTGTGAATCTGTGAGTGATTCTCTTTGTTTGCTCTAAAGGACCCTCAATTAGATGAAGCCACATGGAAGATGATTTACAATTTTTCTATATTTAACAAAACTGGTATCACAATCGCGATAAAAACTAAAAATGGCTGCCTGTCTTAATGGACTATGTTTATTAGCATGTGTTCTCACCATAAAAAAACATGGGTCACTAAAGGTGCGGTTCTACAGCACTTTCTGTCGCGGAGCGGGACGGATTTTCGCACGGTCCGAATGAAAGGTTGTGGATGGTACGGAAAGGACGATTTTCTGTTGAGGTACCGGGCACCGAGGAACGGGTCTGTGAGGAGGAGCTCCAACGCAGCCATCTGCTGATTGGGAGTGACGACACAACTTCGCGGTCTTTTAACGAGATACAGACGCTCCTCTCAGGAACAGGAGGAGGAGCTTCAGCAGGAGCTGGACTCTGCTGTTCACAATGAGAAAGTTTAACCTGAGTCACAGAGAACGACGTGGACGGCCGCCGACCGCTTCCATTTTCTTCGCTGGACGCGTCTCCGAGCTGTTCACAACCCCGCCTACATTTTTACCGTACTTTCTGTGGAGGGACTGCGCGACAGAGTTGTTTCCTGGGTGCGCTTTGCCGTACTGCAACCTCCGGCTCTGCCCTGCTCCGTCACATACTGCGCGGTGTAACTCCGCTTAAGGGAACCACATGCTCGTAAACTCTGCGTCTCGAAACTAACTCATTACTACGGCGGTCAATAGAGCACAATAAAACGCAACGGAGTAAATGTTTAAAATGATGTGATGGAGCAACTTAGTGGTTCCACACAGGCCTGTGAGTTGTGTTACAGGCAGTTTCATAATCGAGGCTGATGGTGCTGTGAGATTTAAATTTCAGAATAGTTTCTTCTTTCCTTCCAGGACTCATCGGTTTCAGTAGATTTGACTTTGCTGTCAAAATCAACTCATGAAGGCTGCAAACTGGCTCGACAAAGCTGATGAAAGGTTTTCATGAGGTGTCATGGAAGCGTCATGAGCTGAAGTGAAGGCTTGAAAACGAGATCCTCCATTCAGCTGCCAAGAAGAATTTCCTTCAGATTTTGGAGATATAAAAGTCCTCTAAAAATCAAACAAAAGCAGTCATACCTTAGATTTAAAAGATAGTTGTATTGACCACTGTAAGCATTTTTGTGCCATCCGAATTGAGTCATATGAGCTACAGAATACATATAAAACCAACATTTATTCCAAAGGACAAAATGAATGCTGCGAGCAGACAACAGGGAGGAGGGAAAGTAAATACACATCATGATCAATTCCAATAGCTGTTGGATTTTAGCGTATGGAAAACTGTAACAATTGTAACACGGCAAAATTTATAGTGAACTTGCTTTTGTATTTAATAGTAAACTTCAACATTCGGTCGGAGACGTAGTTTGTTTTAAATTCATTCCAGTCAGAACGCATTATGGGTTTGTGCTAGAAACTCAATCAAGCCACAGTGAATATACAAAAACTATTTATTGCTAAAAAAAAAAAAAAAGTCCATCCTGAAAATCAAATTGAATCAGATCAAATCAAATGAAATTACATTTGACTTATTGAGTACTTTTCATACATTGGTGTAGTACAGAGTGCTTTACAAAACTTGAAAATTATAACATCATTCGTGCAGAACCAGCTCCTTCAATAAGAAGTCTGTTTTATGTTTATTCTAATCTGTTTTTTTCTACAAAATAAACTATTATGCCTCTTGAATGTCCAATCCAAGTACTCCTATTGAGACTCCAGAGACCATCGGGAACGCATTGCCATCACAGTTAAGACTAAGCTATATTATACAAATGTGGAGATCCTTAGAATATTTTGAATTTTTGAAGGACCTTTTTAGTGGACATACGTACATGCTCAGAGCAAGTCCACAGGTTTACACAGCACATGTATACATAAGGATGTATTCAAGCTCGAAAAATCAAAATTGGCAAAACAAAAAAAAGGCTGAATGATTGACATGTTATAAAGGCTAAAACTATGGAGGCAGGTTTTGAGAAATTATAGCTCCATGATGAAAGGTTTATTTTGTTATTGGAGCAAAGACATGCAAAATAACCAGAATGTTTTTTTCTTCTTTTTTTCTTTAAATAAAGTCTCTAATTTTATTTAGGAACACTATATTCCTTTCACTAACATCATAAATCTAGCCTTTGGTTGGGTTTTATTTAAAGGAAGGCTATAGTTGTCTTGAGAAATGACAAACATAACACATAATAATATAAGTATCTCCCTCATGTAGTATCCTTTACAAAATGATTATTAAAACAGGCAAATCCATCCTCTTGTTTTTCATTTGTTCTCATCATCAGGTGCTCTCTGGATGAATATACAAATGGAAAAGTCATAAAGTTGAAGGAAATTACGAGTATATATAATTTGACATGACCATAATATTTCCTCTTCTGAATTCCAGGTAGACCGAGCAAACTTCTGTTGCTTCAAAGGTCTCTTTGTCTGAGAAAGTTGTCTTTATTGTTTTAAGTTCTACATTTACACGTCTGAAGCAGCTCACCGCAGAGAGAGGAGTTGTCCTTAGAAGGGAAGAAAGGATGTGACACTGGGGTCTTCGGGCAAAAGTTGTGGGAACTGTGTCACTGAGGAATGCTGTGGCTTCATAGCAAAGTGCTTCCACTGTATACACACACACACACACACACACACACACACACACAGATCCTGCTGTTAAATAATCTGTAATATCATCAGTCACATCTTTGAGCTCCTTCAGACGTGATTTTGCCAGGTGCAGGAAAGTGATCCTGCCAAAACAGTGAATATTGAACAGAAAAATAGAAAAAACAAACCACAATCATTTTTAAACATGATTATCAGGTCTGTTGACTTTCTGTAAGCCAAATGAGTAAACAGGCGAGCTTTGATCCAGGGTGTAAAAGTATGTCTAACTGGAAGAGTCCTCACATGTCTGTCGACAGTTTATACACAGAAGACCACTGTTGTTGTCACAGATGGACATCAAACCTATAAAAAGTGACCAAATGGGTATTTTGTCATCTTTTCCATGCCAATGTCTTCAGGTGTGTGTGTGTGTGTGTGTGTGTGTGTGTGCGTGCGTGCGTGTGTGTGCGTGTGTGTGTGTGTGTGTGTGCACGATGATGAATTCTCTCCAAAGAGCCTGTAACCTAACGATTCATTTCTTTGCAATGAATAAAATACTGCATTGGCCTTCAGTTTCCACCACGCAGTGCGAGCCAGAGATGTTAATCGGGGAACAAGACAGCGATCTGTGTAGTGTCTGATCTGGACCACTCTGCTGTGTTTACACAGAATTTTTTTATTACAAGCCAGAGGAGGAGGAAGCAGAAAGTCTTTATCACATTAATAATTTCCCAGCTGGATTCCTGTAAGACAGGAGGGTGATGGAGAAAACAGATCCAGAGAGCAGAGAAAAAGGAGGCATGGATGGAGGTGCATTTGGAAGGTTCTGTGCTAAAAGAAAATGAAAAGCAGGTGTGCTGGTATCGTTTATTTGTTGGCAGGAGAATGCTTCCAACAAGAAAATGAGCTTGATTTCAGATAGATAGATAGATAGATAGATAGATAGATAGATAGATAGATAGATAGATAGATAGCAAATCTAAATAAATACATTTAGAAAGTGTATAAGAGAAAAAGGTGAAGATTGAACACCCTCCCCAGTTCTTCTCAGTTGTTCCTGTGTCTTGCTTAAGCTGCACTAACATAAACACAAAGCCTTCCTGGAACTCACACCTAAACCCTGAATTTTTTTGTTATTAACCAAACCTTCTGTTATCTTTCTCCCTTCGTACATGTGTCATAACGCTCCCCCGTGCCTGCTTCCCCGTCATTTTCTTCTGCCTCCTTCCCCTCAGCAGATCGGACGTCAAGACTTTACGATGTCTCACACGGTCCTGATCCTCCCGTTTCCACACACAGAGGAACTCTGCTACTGACCTCAACACACACACATGCACACACGCACGCATGCACGCACACGCACACACACACACACACATATAAACACAAACACAAACACACACACAATGCAGGCTAGTGTCAGGTCAGCTGCCAACACCATCAGACTTCACTGCATGTCCAGAGGCAGATCCAGATGTGAAAGACAGAAATGCATACTGGTCAGAAGATTACAGCGGTTAATACTAGAGCTACTCTGACTGAGGGGCAGGGTGGTATTGTGCTGGAGCGTGTGAAGGGTGAAACATGAGGTACTTAAACAGCTCACCTCGAGCCACGGACCCTGACACACCTGATAAAGTTGCTGTTTAACGCCCGTTTCCAAGCTTCAGGTTATGTGTGTTCAGCCTTACTGGCATTCAGCAGCTGAACTCTAAACACGCTGTAATGACAGGTAATTTCCATCAGCTGCAGTTTCTGCACTGCGTTCAAATGTTCAAACTTTTAACAGACAACAGAATCTTTGATTATTTGGCCTTGGGCATTAATCTGGAGCTGGCTATAGATCTGCTGCTTCACTGGGCAGCTCCATTTGTCAAGGGACCTTGTGTAATACGATGAAACGATCAAGAGCAGCTGTGGAGGGGACAGGAAGGGACTGTAGAGAGTGAAGCAGTTTTCAAAATGCTTTCAAATTCTGTTTTGAGCTCAAAACTAAGCTTTCAAACCATAAAAGAATTTGCAGCTTAATTCCTATGAGCCTGATGACATTAACCTGTGTGTTTTGATTTTTCTCTTCGAATAAAGCTCAGCTTTTTTTGTTAGATATCACAGCGAGATAACTGCAATGTTAATGGTTGCTGTATCAATGAAGTGGAATTCAAGTTTAATTACCGGTAGACAGCTAGACAACCAACAGAGGTCAATAGACGTGTAATCACAGGTTGTTTTTACACTAAACTGACTGTTGACATTTTCAGGATGAGAGCGATAAACTGCGATAAGAAATCAAATGCTCTATTAAAAATAACTTCAACAGCATATATCAAGAAATCGAAGAACACGTCTGCTCCTCTGAGACATAAAATAGTGCAGCTGAGCCATGTGGAAGCTACAAGAGAAATGATCCAGGGACACATCCAGTGGACATTACCAGAGAGGTTTAAATGGGAACTACAGCTGCAAAGTGAAACTCGTGCAACATTGCTGCTTGAACACAGTGTGTAAAGCACCTGTATTTTCATTCTGTTAATGATATCATAGATGCTCTTATGTGTACTTGCTGAATGCAAACAAAGACTGAATAACATTTAAAAGCAACCGTATTAGGGGGTATTTCTCACAAGCGGTTCCTCTCAGTTCAGCTCGGTGCTGATGCACATCGTAAATGCTGAGAAACTCACACGGTAAATCATCGGTGGCCATGGAGTGTAGTTTTTGGTTTTAGCTGGCGCACAGATGAAGTGTCAAAGTCATTATCCAGCCTCAAATAAATCACAATGACATCAGTACGGATGTGTAAACAAAGGAAATCTATGACTGTTCAGACAGTTTAGATGTGGACTGTAAAAAAAGAAAGAGAAAAAAATGGCTGCAACTTGATAGTGGGACATTTCAGGGGCACGCTGCAAGGTGAAACTGTTCAGCAACGGCGGCTAAATGACACTGAACACTCTCCTGTGACAGCCAGTAGGCTCTTAGCACAGCCCCCTGCAAGAACCTTTACTGAGTTTGTGGGTCATTGCTTTGTGGAATATGGATGGGCATGGATCTGCCATGTGCTGTTTCAGTGTAGATGTAGAAAAACTACTCACAAAAACTGTTGTACCCCAGTACCCCAGTCTCCACCAGCCGTTCCCCAATGATGCCACCTTGATAAGTTGAAGTTTTGTCGTTGATGGCAATAAAAACAGGCCTGTGTTGTTCATGCAGGGGCACAATGACTGGATGATTGATATTATCCAGGTAGTATGGACTCACTGTACCATTCACAAAGTGGAGAGTAGTTCTGTATTGACTCGAGACACCTGCTCCCACTGCAACGCCACCAACACCAAAGCCTCATATGGTGACGACAGTAGCTGATCCATAGCGCTCTCCGTGACGTCTCCTACATCGTTGGCAGCCATAGTTTCTGCTCCACATGAATCGACTTTCATCAGAGAACAGCACTGAGGCCCACTGGCCCCTCGTCCAGCTAAATGCTCCCAGACCCATGCAAGACAATGATGGTGTTGTAAGGTACCTTTGCAGGTCGTCAAGCACGCAGACATACATACTGATCTAAACCGTTTCCAATGATCTGCCATGACACTTTGGTGGTTCTCACCTCCCTTAAATGTACCTAGAGTTGAGTATTCCTCATCTGGGCACTGTTCACAATGAAGCAGACATCAGTGTGGGACATGGCCAAAGGGCGTCTATGGAAAGCCGTTTGAGTATTTATTAGATATCATTGATATCAAACGCCTGTCTGCGACTCTTCCAGTGTCCCTGTGTCACTGTTCAACCTGCTGATGGCGCTCTGTGACACTCTAAGTTCAGTGGACACAACATCTTCTATTTGAAGCCCCCAGTGTCAAGGTACTGTTGATCAATGACATCAAAATGTAAAAAGCATGATGAAGATGACTGTTTAAATACCAATTCTAATTGAACCGGGAAACGTTTTGGTTGATTCATGGACCAAACATCTGTTGTGCGTTTTCTTTTCTTTTTTTTACCGTCAAGCTCCTTGTTAGAGAACATCAAATTCATAAAGTACTGAAGCACTGAACAGTTTGAACACCTGCATTAAAATGTTTAGAGAAGGTCACACTAAGTTCACCTGTAAAGGTTATAGTGCATTTGAGGTACATCCTGAAATTTCACCCAAAATCCAAATATCCCAAACTTTTTGTGAGTAGTGTAGGTCAGGATCAACCTCCACAGAGGTTGTCTGGGATGCTGAATTATGGTTCTCGAAAACTGTTCTCCTGCCGGCAGGATTTTATGAGGTCATCAACTGTGCAGAAGTATTCGGCATACCTGGACACACACTCACTCTGGTACAGATGTGTCTAACCTGGAGGCTTTTGGGGCTCCCTCCATGATTCAAACCAGATGATTAATGGACTAATTATCATGCCCTTTCTCCTCTTTGAGACACACAAAAGCGCTCTCACACATTCTACATCACTCTCTGTTTGACCTCTCCGTGCGGTTTACATCCTCTTACTTTCTCCTGCATTTCACCCACTCAGGTTGTCCACACACACACAAACGCGCATGCACACACGCCCACTAATCCTTACTCACATTCCTCCTCTTGGAATACAGGGCTAATTAGCTCATTTCAACGGAACAAGGGCAACACAGCTCACTTTACAATCTGTCGCACTAGTCATTCATTATATTCACATTGCTGAGGAATTGTGCAAAAGCCCCTTGTTAACAAAAACAATCACATCTTATGACTAAAGGCAAGTGACCAGAGTTGGATGACAGTCCTTCACAGTGACACAGAAAAACAGCGCTGGAAGGTTTTCCCTCCGCACAACTGCTGTCAACTCGGTTCAGAGGCAGACTGAGAAAATGATGTGAAAAGAGAGAAAAAGGGGAGAAAGTTTGAGACTGGGTCAACACTGTACGCCCTTGTCACATATTATTAGTGTACCAGCTGCCTCACTGTAACCTTGCCACCTTTAACAGCTCGTCTGACACATAAAAAAAAAAAAAAAAGAATAGTGTACACACGACTTGTTCGGCCTTCAGCGCCAGAGAACACATGTCAAACAGAAAGTCAACACATGACAAGCAAATGTGTGTTGCAGGTTTGTTAGTTCATTGCTGCAGACGCTTTCTTCACACTTCAGTCGGTCTTCAGCGCAACATTGACACACTTCTTTCCTTGATTCTACATCACTGCACAGACTCTCTCAACTCGATGCAAATCTGACATCATCATCCATCAAGTTTAGTTTGTGATCCTTTCGGATTTGGAGACGACAAATGACAAAGTAATTGTTGTGTGATTGTTGTGTAGTCTGTTTGAGTCCATTTTTAGGTATTTGTACTTAACTTCAATGTTGCAGCTGTCATTTCTATTTCCTCCTTTTACCCTGAGAAAGATTCAGCTGCAATGAGAGGATCAAACCAGCTGAGAGACAAGTTATCTATAGTTTAACTGTACAAGTTGAAGGATTAGTGATCATGTTACATCAACAGTGGTTTAATGCCAAGACGTCCTGTTTCAGGAAAAAAAAAAGTGTCTTTCAAAAATATATGTTTTGGATTCATGGTGTTGTATGTAAAGTCCTGCGAGGGTATTAATTGTTTTAATTAATTCATGAAATAATACATTTTCCGATCAAACTACAACAAAAGTTATAAATCATCACATAAAAAAGAAGAAAAAAAAGAGTTGATAGAGTTTTAAAAAAGTCAAAAAAAGTCAAAAAAAAAAAAAGAAATAGTGATGCAATTAAAGAAAATAAAAGAATATCAATGCAGTTAGAGTGACAATTTCATTTCCACTGGATATTGTCTTAAACCATCAACAGCTGTTAAAACATTTTCATAAATTGCTCAGTAAAAATGAAAAAAAAAAAGCTCTTTTATTTTTGATTTAGTTCATTAAATTCCAATCCAAATATTTTCCCTTCAAGTCTTTTGTTCTTTTATATTTTACACCTGTTGTTTTTGCATGCCACTAAAATTGTTTCCATGCATTTTTCAGAGGGGAAATTGGGCGTTATAAATAAAAGCCAGATTGACTGAATATGAGTTTGTTTAAAAATGCACTTGCTGTATAATTTCACTGAAAAAAAAAACCCAAAACAAAGTGAAGTGTGTGACTTGACAAGCGTGGGTAGGAAAATAAGTGTGGATGGATGTTAACCTGCGGGGAATGTTTCAACAGAAATTAAATGCAGTATAAATAAACCAATAAGACTTTTCCTGCTGCAATTCCACAGGTCTACAGCTGAATCTAGTTCTGTGTATAAGATTTTCTCTTTTGCTCCCCCGCTGAGGAGCGTCTGTGTGCCCTGATGGTTGTAATAGTTTCTTCCCTGAGTCAGTGCACATGTGCGATCCCCTTATGGCTGTTTGTTAACTAAAGCCATTCTGACAGCCTCTGCCCCCGCTTACTCACACTCACTGCTGCCCACACATTCACTTTATCGTGTGTGTGTGTGTGTGTGTGTGTGTGTGTGTGTGTGTGTGTGTGTGTGTGTGTGTGTGTGTGTGTGTGTGTGTGTGTGTGTGTGTGTGTGTGTTCTGTAACCCTGCAGGCAGTTTTAGGAGTGCTAAGTGGTATTTTGTGAAGGATAATTGAATCACTGTAACTATAAGGTACATCAATGTCTATCACAGAATTGATCCAAAATCTGAACATATGTCTGCACCAGTTGACTCGAGTCATTTCTGAGAAGTTATCCAGATTGGAACCCAATGACATCACATTAACTACTTTGCCTTTATCCTTATTTGATTGCAAACACAATAAAACAAAGACAGGAACAGAGACATTTTTGTTATTTTCTTAAACCTGCATTCTTCTAACTCCTGCTCCTTATTATCACTTTCATTCACGAACAAAAGCTGAATTTTATTGTTTTATTTACGGACGTTGTGCTTTTCATCTTGCGCTGGGTGGTTAGATGTCATCACATTGCGTTTCTGTGCCAGAACATAGTTTACCCATGAGGAAGCAAGAGCAGTGAAAAAGGATAATTTCCTAGCAGGTTAAAGTAATGATCAACTGTTCCTCCAATAAGAAGCAACTGCATCATTTCAGCAAGAAACAAGAAACTTTGTATGTTCGTGGGATTTAAGGGGGAAAAAAATCATTGAACTTGTCACATTTACTGCGCGAGCAAAAAGAAGTGAGTTACCTGAGGAGTGCGTTGGAAGCACAATTTGCATATGGAGGGGATGAAGGCGGATTGATGGATCACCAAAACATTTGACCCTGAACACAGAGGACTGCACTTTGCTTCGCAGGGCAGCCAGTCAGCATTTTCTTTAATGAGGATGACTAAAAACATTCTATAACCCAAAAACCACATGTTTATTGTTGTTTATTATTTCAACCATGGCAACAGATGTCTCTTGACTTTATTAAAGCAGTAATTTTAGCACAAACCATAACCTTTTATTTTAAAATGTGACATGTTTCTTGTCGCCTTAACCTAATCATGTTTAAACCACAGAGCTGTCTCATCATGAAACCTTTATTTAACCAGTGATCTTTATTGATTCTGGAAAGACAAATAACATTGCACTGCCATTAGAGTCACCCGATCTCTGTGTCCTTCAGATGACGTATGTTTTTGTTGAATTTAAGGCCTGGAGTGCAGTCACAATACATAAGAGAACACAGTTCACAAGCAGTTTATCTGTGTATTTTTGTTTGTTTATATTTAATTTAGCCCTTGTGAACAATAGCTGGTAAACAACTGATAGCAGACTGACATGTTTGAGATGTGTCAATCAAACCTGATGACAACGGCTGTCCAAGCTGGGTTCATAAAGGTGATTTATTCCCACAGTCGTACAAAGTCCACTCACATCGACCCTGATAAATCATGCAACAGTAACAGTGAGGGAGAAATGAATCTGGTTAGAATAGACAATCAAATGAAACTTAAAACATGATTAAAAACGGTACATACAGACAGCAGTGTAAGGTTTCCTTCCCTCAGGTTGCAGCCAAGTCAAACGTTGGCCTCATCAGTGTAACATGCTGCACTTCTCTTAGTGAAATTGACACTGACATTTAAGGTTAACACCGCTTGTCACCGTGATTTCTGCAAATATGGCCTCACCGCTAAGTGTTCCGGCAGCTTCGTGTCAGTGCGCACGAGGGTGGGGGTTCGTGTGTACGGACTAGATTTTGTCATTACAACCACTCAAAATGTCCACACCTAGCAAAAGCCTTCCAGGGAGTGCTAAACACACAGTTATCTGTATGCAACCATCCAAAATACAAGATGAAACTCCCACCACCCACCCACTGACTCTAAGTCAGCTCGTCACCCCTCCGCCCAGCGCTCTGCCCCGGCAGTCCGGCCTTGCTGCCCGGGTCTGCGGGTGTGAGCGCTAACAGACCGCGGTGAGTCACCGTAGGCAGGACAGAGGGGAGAGGTGGGGGTGCTGTGAGGGACAGGAGGGACAGGAGGGTGAGGAGGGGCTGGAGACACTGGAACCCTCCATGGGAAAACTGAATATGAATCAGCCCTCTCTTATACACGCACGCACTCATGCACACACGCACTCACGCACACACGCATTGACCTGAAGCCATTGTGTGTTGCATGACAACTGGCCACCTGGCACCCGCGCACACTCCATCGCCCAGGTCATTGGTCAACTTGGTGACGGCAGACTTCGGAGACTTGGGCAAGCCAAATGACGACATCCACAAAGAAACCCCAGGCTTTCTCTGCCAGGAGAGGGAGTGTTTGTGCGAGACGTGATTGCATGTGGCTTTGTTCACTGTTACACTGATTCCAAAACACAGCGCGGTAATTGACAGCATGAAGAATATGGGGTCTGGACGGCTCCCTCCCCTTTTGGTGGTTTTGGTGACTTGGAGTTGGCTGGGGGTGATGGGAGTCTTCCCTTGCTCATGACTCACTGATGATCCTGTTTTCGGCGAGCTCCTTGCCAGCATCAAGTCTGGAAAATACGAGCAGGGGTATTCCAGAGTTACTGTTGCACCATGTAGTGATAATTGCAACTTGGCGTGTGCTGCCGCTGCTTAAAAAACAAATTAAACTTTGTTTAGGTAAGGAAATGGTATCAGAATACCTACTCGATGGCTCACAGGATTTACATTCCGGAAGGATGTCTTTGTGTGAAGAGGTTATAGCCTTCTACACCTTCATTTCCTGCAGCCCGAACACAGTTGTGAAACCACAGGCGCTGACTCAACGCACATATATGCCAACACTGGTCTCAGAAATTTACGTTAATGTATTAGTTTTGTTTGTTTTGCCTGTTCCTTTAAGATGTGCGCAGTCAGATTTATACTTTCTGGTAACTTTCTTTTCCATACTCCACGTTTTTGTAACACTTGAGGTCATAGTGAAGGCGGATGGTTGGGTTACAGGTATTTCGTAACAGAGAAGAGGGTTTTAATCATTCCATGACAAGTTAGGTTCAGAAAATGGCCAAAGAAACTTCAACTCGTTTCCCAAACTGATGTAAAACACCATTTGTTTCTCTAAAGGTGTTTGTTTTATTATTCACCACTGTGTGCAATGAAATGTCCCACTGATTGTGCAACAACTGGGGTGAATGGAACCCACCAGATATTAATAAAATAAAATAAAATCACACTCCCATGTTGTCTGTCTCTGATCAAACTGTCGTTATAAAGGAGTTTGTGAAGTGTGTGTGGCCGGAGACAGGGGTTTGTGTGGCGGTGTTGGTGGCTGGTGTTGTTTTTATTTGGTTTGAGGTTGTCGTTCACTTTGACGCTCGGCACTCGGCTAACTAGATACAGACCCGCGGGCAGAGGAATAATTTGCATTTTCCATCGCTGCACAGCTGTGGACACAGAGCCACACACTGAGAATGTATTTGTACTTTACACACACACACACACACACACACCCACACACACACACAAATATGTGCACACACATTCTCTCCAGGAACACCCAACATGTTCAGAGGCATTGGGGCTCAAACAAGCTGCACCTGAAAGAAGAAATACCAACATAAATTTTTTATATTACTTTAGAGTTACATTATCAGACATTAAGCGTGGCTCAAGAATCTCTGCCGTTGACAACCACCCATACATCATACATCGCACACAAACATGTGTACGTCAGACTGACACATGACAGAGTGAGGCTGAAATATAACAGACGAGGTATTTCTTTAATGTTCTTTTAGAGCTGCATTCTTCATTTATAGCGGCTTATTGCACATATTGTCTTTATTAGTGTTTCATTCTTAGCAGTGTGTGTGTGCGTGTGTGTGCGTGTGTGTGGACCACTTCAAATCATCAAAAATATTACATCAAATCATTCAGATCATTTTGAGGTCTGCTTGCACCAATTGAGTGTACATGAGCGTGAGAGTGAGTCGGTGCCTTCCCCATTTATTTGGAATACGGTTATGGCAAAAAAACACACAATTACAGGAAAGTTTTTCTGTTATACAAATATAAACAAATATGACTCGGCTGCTCATTATTGGGTTTGCCCAAAAGACTGAGAGTATGGCTGCTTATTGGTGATCAATTGTTCCTCACATTGCCGTGTCTATATGTTGGAGTCCGTGTATCACAATCTCATGATGAGTTTTACTTTGCTCTGAACTGCACAACACTTTCAGTGTAGCAGCAAACATGATATTATAGGAAGTTCACTTTCCATCACCTCCATCTGAGCCTGTCATCACCTCGAGCTGCACTGAAAAGCTCAATATGAAATAAATCTCGTCACTGGAACCGCTCCCTGTTTCTGTTGTCAAATATTTGCCTGGCTTAAAAGTAAAACACAAGATTTATCACAAAGTGTTAAGAGGCAAATATCTGGTGCTGCAAAGCTGTAACAATAAAACAAAGAGCCAACAAGCTAAGATTGTCACTACTCTTGCCTTTGAGCAGTTCTCGTGTTCATAGTTGCATAGTTAATACAATAAGTAGTTGTAGGGTTGATGGTGTTATAACGTCTTTATTTCTTGCGTTGAAATAGATGCAAATCCATATTTAACTCCCCGTATCTTGTGTGTGACAGGTTGTGCTTCAATGAACATGTTTGTCTACGTGAAAACAACCTGAAACTGTCAAATCTGTTCTCATGATCAAATAAACATCTTAATGAATAAGATCATCTCAGCTTTGTCCTTATCGGCAACTCTCATTATGTGATTCCTGCACTGGCCTCTCTGGTTACATTAATCCTCTCTCGGCTGCTGCTGCTGCTGCTGCTACTAGAAATAGCACATAAAGCACGCTTGTGGAAATGCCACAGGCGACAGCTCATGACAAAGGCGAGACTACAAGAAACTATTAGGAAGCTTTCCAGAGAGTCATTAGCGAACGGCAAAGTTTTGTCTGAGTATGAACCGACAGAAGCAATGTGGTGTAGCTGTAAAACAGGGTTTCTCTCTGCTTTGCCCTGTCAGAGCTATTCCTGAAAAGCAAGAAATAGGAAAACCTTAGTTGATCTCTGGAGTGTCTGGTCACATAAAAATAAACTGGTGGGAGAAGTATTTTTTCTGCAGGTAGTGGATGATGAGGGCATATGGTTGTGTGTGTGTGTGTGTGTGTGTGTGTGTGTGTGTGTGTGTGTGTGTGTGTGTGTGTCTGTGTGTGTGTGTGTGTCTGTGTGTGTGTGCGCGCAGGCTAAAAGGACTTATTAGTGCCACGTGTGTGACAAACGGCTGGCGGTTTTGTCAGTGAGCGTGTGAAGCTTCACACTGCGGCGGCACATCCCTCTGACAGCTCCCAGCGCAAACACCGCAGCTGGACTTTGACATTGATAACTAGTGACAAGGAGAGGGAGAGGAGAAAGGAAGGAAAAGGTAGGACACTTGTAGATAGCAGCTTTATGCCTGACTTCATGGCTTCACAAAGCTCTTTGAGCCAGAGCCTCTGACAATGCCGCTGCAAAGAAAAGGCGAACTCCATGAATTTTAAATCCGCTCCTTGCAAGTCACCGTGCTCTTTGAGTAACGGCCGCAATCTAACGGCAGGAAAACATGGGTTCATTAAGTCACTTTTCCAGGCTGATGTGGGCCGATTTTTTATGTGCACATGAGCACCTGTGTCCATTTCTCCAATGCTGCAGGTGACTTCATCTTTCTAATAAAACGCCAACTATTCACTCTCCTTTGAAAGGGCTGTGGGTCGCATTCATCTTTTGGTCGCACGCTCCCATAAAACCCACACATGCAATTTTGATGGCGATGAGAATGAGTGTTGTATCAACGTGGCTCCAGAAAAGGTCTATTGTTCCAGGTTATGAAGCAGGATTGTCTCATTGTTCATCTTTACAGCTGTCAGTTAGCAGACGAGGCCCCATGCATGTGTCAGCCTTTTCTTTAATAGGGAACACAGCCATTGATTTACCTCTCCCGCCCTCTCGCTATCTCTACTTGCACCAAACGGTTTGATCAGCACAACTAAGATAAAATTTGCCCTGGCTCTGTGTGCGTGTGTGTGTAATGAAAAACGAAGGAGAGGAGAAAAATCAAAAAATGCACACAGAGTCGTTCCAGTGTGCTTGTCGCTGTTGTGTGTGTACTTTGCCGGCTTACCCCCTCTGTGGATTTATGCATCAGTCAGGAGTGCAGCCCTAAACTGATCGGCTGTATTGAATCCTGCAAACAAAGGAGGCCCATTTGTATAAATTTGGCTTGTAGAAGGTTTGGCTGTTATACGCCCCCCTGGCATGGCAGATTCGATTACACGGGTATCTGTTGCTCTGCCTAAGCGGATAAAACAGTCCTCCATCAACAGAAGAAGTCAACATGCAGCTCAACACTTCAAACAAAACAGCATGTGCTCGCACCAGAGTCACCGGTGAGAGAGCATTCACTTTAACTAATGTGTTTATGTGTCTTAGAACGATGGAAATTAACACGCTTCTGTTGAGCAGACCTTTCCTTTCAGACTAATTCTATACATTTTATCTTTGATCACCAAGAAAATTCAAGGTCAGACTTTTTCCCCCACTGTTTGACATAAGTAGCTTAAAACAAAAAAACTCAGCAAATTCATGTAAACATCTAATAGCAGTCATTTGTTGTGTTTTTTAAATATTTATTTTTCCATTTTTATAGTAACATGCGTAGCATCAATGGAGAGGCTGTGCGAAGGGGATCATTTCTGTGTGGACTATGACTTAATGGCATTTAGTAAGCAAGGCATCAGCAAGTAGCTAATGGTGAGTACTCCGACTTGAAAAGTGGTATCAGTTATTATAACGGGAAAAAAAGTGTACGAAATGTAATTTGATGCACATTTCTTATATGATTTATTTCGCTGGACAGGCATAGAATCTAAATAAATGAGGTGAATCTACTAGTAAAAAGGATAAGTCACAATTTTAAATCTTATCTGCTACCCTTTAGATTGTCATTATAAGTTGCTACACTGCAATTTGTTTTCAAAATGAGCATTTTAATGAAGTAAATCAGTTTTCTTCCTTTATAAATGCTTCTTCACATTCCAGAAACATCTGTGTCTCTAATTGGATCAGAAATTGCAACCTGGTTACACACACTGTTAAAACTGTGTTGTTGTTGTTTGGAGTTTTTTTCATCAGTATCAGAAGAATGAGTATAAAGAAAGAATAAACAGAACAATGCGTCTGCACACCGCAGCAAGTAGCTCTACTAGTGATAGTAAGTTCAATCAAATAATATCACCAACATATGCTTCACTGACAGTGGGGGACTTTATTATGCGCTTTCAAACAGCTGATTTAATTTTTATTACTGTAGTTACTACAGTGATTAACTGTCAAGTGACCACTAAAAACTTCCAACACAAATATTATAATGACTGTGTTCACCTCAAAAATAACCTTCTGAAACCCCCGTTTTATCTTAAACTAACATTTAGAGGAGGCAACCTCTCTGACCTATAATTGTCAAGCATCTACTCTTATTAAGAACATTGTGCAGCGACAATCCCCAAGATCCTCAGCACACTGTCTCAACAGTGGAGGCAGATATTATAAGCAATATTTCACCTTGAATGCTTTTCAATATTTACAGTCTTTGCTTGTTTTGGTTGATACTTGTTTTAAAAAGTTTCTAATTTCTTATTTCAAAGTTTGATTTCTCTCATTGTCCTTTAAATTAACACCACTTTTTTCGTTGTGAACATTGCAGGGAAAAAAAAGTACATTTGCATTTTTTTGATGATTTTTTTCTTTGTTTTGACAAGATTTTCACTGGCAAAAAATCTTTTATTGGGTGCCATGTTTTTTGAGGCAAATGCATTTGGGGGATGAGCAGTGGACGTGCCAAGTGTTCTCGGATCATGTCAAACAAATTCTTCTGCTGTTGACTCTTGTTTTGTGTCGTTTGCTGTTTTACCAAACATGAGCAAATATAAGCTTCAGGATTAAGTTACATTAGTTTATTCATAAGTTTGGAATGATAAACAAAGATGAAACAAGGCAGAGAAAAGTGAACATATTCCTCTTGTTCATCCTCCTTCCTCCTTCTCGACTGTCTCTCCATCTCTTTGTTGCTCCTCTTGGCAGCCTCCTCTGAGCTTTCTTCACCCTGGGCTTGGACGTGAGCGTATTCAGCTGGAGGATCTTGTCCACGAGGACCTTGATGTCGAGACTTCTCCTCTGCTTCTCTGGTTTGTTGAAGCAGCTCCTCCTTCTTTCTGACCTCCTCCTTCTTTCTGACCTCCTCCTTCTTCAGACGACCTTCCACAGCTTCATGTTTGCTCGTCCATTCCTCATCCTTGTCATGAAGCTGGACTGAAAATTGTGAGAAGAGTCGTTGAGTTAATTTGAAAACCAACACACTTTCATCTGCAACTTGTCAATCCAAACGGGTACTTTTCCAGACAAAATGGAGATAGCTAAAGTTGTGTGAAATGTTGGAAAACAACTAAACCCACTGCGACTGTTCACAACACTTATTGTTCTGACCCAACCAAGCAAATCTCAGTGTATAGTCTTTGGAAGGGAGTGGGAAGAAGTGTACATCTCTTTCAGTCCTATTAGTCTAATCAGTTCTACGTTCAAACTGTGATTATGCATCGTTATATATACATGTAGTACACATAGGTACATACATTAAGATGTACACAGACAAGAATGGATGATAGACAGATAGATAGAGAGAGAGAGAGAGAGAGAGAGAGAGAGAGAGAGAGAGAGAGAGAGAGAGAGAGAGAGAGAGAGAGAGAGAGAGAGAGAGAGAGAGAGAGAGAGAGAGAGAGAGATAGATAGATAGATAGATAGATTTTCTTTTGATTTGTGGTTTTATGTTGTGTGCTGTGCTCCTCCTTGATCATTTTCAGTTTTTGTGCGTCTCCTGCGCTGCGCTGCAGACGCCTAAATTATGAGCGCCTGTGTCCCGTCACTCCCTCTCTTCATGCATGTGAGCGTGTCTTTCCTGTCTGTCTGTGCCAGGTCACCTCGTGCGTCACCCTTGTAGGTCTTGTTGAGCACAGTCTACAGAGTCTTTGGTTCCAGTCATTTATTCATATCTTGTCTTGTTGTTGTTTTTTTAAATGATTTAACACTCACTTGTTTGTCATTTTTAATCCTGCCTTGCGACTGGACTTTTTAGAATTACATTGTTTCGCTATGTATCAAACTATTTTGCCCAAATAAACTGTATTTTGCATCAAGTTGTGCATGTCAGTCTGTGATCTCAGCTATAAACTTAAAGCATTTTAAAATGACCAAATACTAAGTATCGGCTAACTGCACAATTTATCATCCTTACAAAGGTACAAAACAATTATTACTCATTTCATACATTTATATCACCAAGAATTCCTTTCATACATAAAAACATTGTCGGACCGTTCAAGTTAAGACATTTAGGACAACCAACCAAGACATTATAAATAATGCATATACATATACATATATACATAACCAGACATATAAATAAAAAATTGTTTTTACTTAAGTTAAGGAAAACATATGTTTGATGATTTTTTTTTTCTCCCTCTTTGTTTCCAGTTTTACCAATAATGAACATGGCTTTAATCGACTACCTTTTCTTCTCATCCCTTCATATCACTATGCATATTGCTCTCGTCTTCAGGCCCAGCAGTTCCAGACCCGGTTCTCTATCTGTGGTTGAAATGTGATACCTGACAGGAGAATGTACTAACTGGCCAAATGGTGGGCCTCCTAACACACATGCATATACACAAACATATTCACAGGCACTTGTCCATTTAAACTAGTCTGCTTCACAAGCACACACACACACACACACACACACACACACACACACACACACACACACACACAGGCTGCATTAAACTTGCAACCTCTTCTGGCTAGAATTCCCACCATTTGTCTTTTACTCTAGCAAACCACAAGGGTCTCCAACCCAGTCCAAAAACCCTTCTGTTCTTTAGGCTCACAATACAACCTTTCTTTTTCTTACCTTTTATGATCCTAAGTGCAGTGAGTATGTTTTTTCAAGTCAGTTATAATCCACAGGAGACAGACTTACCGTGTTTGATACCGTGAAGTCATTTATTGATGTGCTGAGGTCAGAAAAAACACAGATCAAAAGTGTGTGTGTACATGTGTGTGAGCGTGCATGCCTAAGTACTTGTGTTCATGAGTGATTGCCTTGGCTCAACGAGACCAGGCACCATGATCTCCACCTGTTGATCGTCACCCTTCTTACACTACGACAACATTGGAAGATTTCCTCCAATTTATACTGGCCCAACATGCTGTTCACTTGACTTTACACGTGTGTGTGTGTGTGTGTGTGTGTGTGTGTGTGTGTGTGTGTGTGTGTGTGTGTGTGTGTGTGTGTGTGTGTGTGTGTGTGTGTGTGTGTGTGTGTGTGTGTGTGTGTGTGTGTGTGTGAACTGAAAAAAAAGAACCGGAGCGGTAACAGAGGCATGTCGGCTGGGGTATTGTTCTTGGAAAGTGCCAATCAAATACAACATGCCTGCAGTGATTGAGTCAAAATTGACAGATAAACATACAGCAGATCTCCAACATAGAGGAAGTGCGTGCGTGCGTGCGTGCGTGCGTGCGTGCGTGCGTGCGTGCGTGCGTGCGTGCGTGCGTGCGTGCGTGCGTGCGTGCGTGCGATAGACTTGCTCTCCAAACAAATGCACAACGCTCGCTGATGAGGAGATGAGATTTGGGGAAGGTTTTAAATTCCTGTTTTAAAATGACATCTTATTTATGGCCACTTAACTAGGAGGACATGATTGGAATATATTAGAGTCTATTAGTGTGTGTGCATGCACGGCAGTGCATATATTGTGTGTGCACGTGTGTGTGCATGTATGTGTGATGGTCTGTGATTGCTTTTGGTAGCATTATTAACCTCCCCAGTCAGGCGCTGTAAATGAAATGTCAAACATCGTATCAGTTAGGAGCAGGATATTCTCTCCTCGGGTCAGGCGCCCTGACTAACACTCATCCTCTTCATAACTGAAGAAATTAACATTCTTCATATAGGAGACATATAACTAGCAATATTCAGATAGTCTGAATAGGAATGAGATGGCAATTCCTGCACAATCCCCGTCTCCCGCTCAGTAGATTGATATGTAAATGAAAGTGTGAATCTCATCCCAGGAACCTGACCTCACCTGGATGACAGGCCGTCAATCAGCAGCCTCATCAGCTGAGGCAGAACTGGGATTGCTCTCCATATGCATCCCTGCGGATTAGGTCTGAACGCTGCATCTATCATTGTTGCGCTCTGATACTGGCGTTACAGTATATTTCTCTCTCTGCAGCTTCTCATTCTCTCGTCTTGTCTGAGGAAAGAATTTAAAATTCCATTGAGCAGAGAAGATCGGAGGGTGTGGAGCTGGAAGACACTACATTGATAAACCAACTCAACGCTCTTCCTGTTGCTTCTAAATGAAAGGAAATCCCTCAATAGAAAATGTTCTTTCCACATACAACTGCTCTAATCACACGAGATAAAGGAGATCTAGAAAGAGTTTTATTGTATTCTGGAAAATAATCTTACTGCTATTATTAGTCAACCGTTGTAAAGATGACCAGAGTAGCATTACCCAAATGTACTCAAAGTGGTTCAGGCTCAGGGCCTTTGTTTGTGTATTTCCTCATGCCTCATGCATGAACTTTCTCCAGGTACTTTTACATCCTCCAACAAACCCAACATTCATGTTAATTTGCATCTCAAAATTATTTGTATTTGTGAGTGAGATGGCCTGCCGACAGCGTCCTTTAACGTGATCAGTTATTTTTTTATTCTCTGTTTCATAAATTTTTACCTTTGAAGGTTTTCAAAACTCTGAATATCAGAAAACATAAGAGTATAAAACAACCAGAAGGAGGACAAGGTGCTTTGAGAATTAAAACCTGGAGGGGTGAAAATAATGTTTATTTTCCTGAGTGTGTTATAAAATCATGGCAATTAAACTAATCAGTTCATATCTGTGCAGATGCAATGGTTTCAGGCTGAATACAGTAAAGAGATGTTAATCGTTTCATACTAAATGTCTCGATTAGCAAACAACAGCAAGCGCTTTTTATTATCAGTGGATCCCAGCAACTGTAAAGAACAATATCCTTCAATGTGAAAACTATTATGAGGCCCAGCATCAGCTAAAAAATTACTTACTTAATGTGAGACAGAGTATTTGTATTATACCTGCATTAATAAAGAGGTGATTACTAAGTTTCAAGCAAGCTGTGTGAGCGTTGTGGGTCTGCCTTCTTTCTCTTACAAATAAAAGTTGTTGTGCACAGATAGACACAAAGCCCATAAGAGGGATAGATACCCACCACAAATGGCACTCCGGTTAAACTGTACAAATGTAATGTTTACAGAGTCAAAGTCTGGCTTTTGCTTTTATGTTTCCTTCTGCTTTCTGAGTAAATAGCTGAGAGCTCAGTTGGCACAATGGACCTCTAATACTAAGACATCAAACAAAAAGAACTTCTGCCACGTGCAAACAAATAAATGCAATATTTTCAATATTATTTTGTCCTTTAAATTTAAATCTCTGTCTTTGCAGTTGTCCCCTGAGAGCGCTGCTGGTATACCCTTCCAGAGTCCTAAAGTTGTAGCATACATAGGTATAATAAATCACCGGGCAGTGTCTTGGTATTTAATGAAGTTTAAAGCCAATGCATGTATTATTTACTCTCCTCTTCCTGGTTCTGTATTTCATTTTGTGTCTGCTATATGGAACTAAAACACAGTTTTCTGGGCCTGATTTAGAGCTATTACAGAAGCAAATTACATTTTATTGTTGATAACTGCAGAGGAAATTCTTGCACTCTGACATGTAGTGAGATACTATATGTTCCATGAATTACTAGAATTATATCCGAGTGGATGTAAGCTTCAGTAATGCAGCAAAGTTTAAATGAACTTTAATATCTGTTCAGACTCACACAAAGACTGCTCAGAACTTGAATCAACTATAATGTTTGGGCTTCAATGAGCTATTTCA
>NC_137628.1:20213866-20336366 GCF_963383615.2 Lipophrys pholis
TTACTTAATCTATCAGATTACTTAAGCTTTCAAATGCAGGAAATATTGTACTTATGTACCCAAGGTTGTTTTAAAGCTCAAATTACTCCTCGAAGACCACCAGCTCTTCCAGTTTTCATTTAAGATTCATTGGGACGCTCTCCATAACCTCTGCATTGACCTCTGTGTGCTTGTCACCCAATCCCCCCGATGAACATCTGTTAACTGCTTCGTTTGGTGTCACTTTAACAGGACGCATCAATCAGTGAAGAGGAAATTACTATTCAAAGTATGAGAGGATCCTGTGTTCTCCAACAATGAGTCCAGAGAAAAGACAGAGGATGGAAGAAAGAGAGTGAAGAGAAAAGAGAGAAGTCAAGGCAGACAGACAGACAAAGATAGATGTGACCTTTCTTCATATTTTCAGATGCTGAATCTGTGTCTGTACAAAAACCCCAAACTGTGCAATTCAGGAAACATTTCCCAGACGTCAAGCCTGTATTTCAGGGTAATGTTACAGGAAATTTCCCCTCACACAGAAAGGGAGGTTATGACACAGAGACCAGTGCCAGTCCAGCGCCATAATTTGAACACAACCCCTTCTTTGGCCGCGCACAAATAAATGCTGTTACATTTTTCCAGCTAGCAAAAAAAAATATGCATGACAAAGTATGTGAAAAATGTTCAATGGAAGTCGTGTAATCAGTGATGTGTTGCTTTACTGAAGATTGCCTGCCTGAAAAGGAATGCAAGATTGATCCAAATAATGATGTTTTCTTTCATCTGATTTGGTGTGTCGTGCAGTGTTTCACTCTGGCTCCAGCTGAAGTTCAAACCTGGTTTCAGGGGTTGAACCGGGGAGGATGAGGACGGTAGAGGGATGAAGGGAGCAGCACATTGCTCTCACTTGAACTCCTGTTACATTCTCAACAATTCAAATCAAACCCAGACATTTTCTAATGGATGTCATCGTAACAGACTCTCAGGACCAGCTGCCATGAACTATATTTTTCAACAACAGAGCAACAAACCCTCATTGCGGAATCACTTAGCAGCGGCCTTACGCAACCAAAGAGCCAAGGCTTTAACTTTTATAATACGATACCAGCAGAAAACACAAGTCTGTCCGACACAGTAAATAATGGCAGCACATGAAACACTATAAATAACACGTGTTCACAGGTTTAAGGTGATTTATGGATGGCTATTAACTTAAGCAGGGAGAATAATGGGGGAGGGATGATGAAGAGAGCATTTAGAGGGAGTGAGTAAGTGCAGTGAAAACTGGGGATCTTGATTTATTATTGGAATACCACAAAAAGTGAAAGTCTTACTATTATAGTTGTTTACTTTTGAGTTAAAACGTCACGCTCACCTAAGTAACAAGGTTTCAGTGAGGTACAAAGATTTTTAGGTGGGTTTTTTTCTGAAAACGTGATTTTAAATGTTTGCTGGATGACGACAGGCCTAAATAATCCAGGTCAGCATAGTGGTTGTTTAGTCAAAATTAAAGCAACATTTATTAAAACTATAAAAGAATAAATACAAAAATGATTAGTTTAAAATGTAAATAAGGAAGATGTGAGGTCTTTTGCCATGGACACACGTTCTAGAATCACCTGATTTCCTCCTGTTCGAGCTCATATGGGGTTGACTCTGTGTCCTGATGTAGCTGCCGTGTTTCGCCATAAAACCATAAATGTGTAAGGAATTATTGAATCAGAATGAATACTGAACGTGTTTGTGTAAGTACTTAAGTGCGATGAGACAAAAAACTGGATGACTATACGTGATACAGAGGTCATTATGCAGTATTTGGTATATTTTGGACTGTTTGTTGTTTAAAAATTATTATTTATTTATTTATTTGATCAGGACAACGCACATTAATGAGCAATCATATACAAATTGTACACAAATTGTAAATGAGCCAGATTATAGCAAAACTGCTAACTTATATCTGTAGTCTCGAGGCAGGTCACACAAGCAATACAATGCATATTGTGTTAATGCATATATAACACCATATAAAAACACAATATAAAAACCTATACAAATTACATTTACATGAAATGAGTGAGTTTCATAATGAGTTTCCATTAGATAGAATGACATTAACAAATATGTACTTTCTATGTTTTGCTTTTGTTTCTTTCGGTCTGTGTTATTATATCAAGAGTTTTGCCCCGTTGTCATGGATACCGTTAAAGCATCTTCTGTTTTATCCTCCTCTGTCCATCCACTACATCCTCTCCAGTGTGGCATTGAAAGACAGAGAATGTTATCCGTTCCCTGTGGTCACAAACCTTTTGTGACTAGTTCACGCCATTTTTCCAGGGTAACGTTCCTCACAGATGATGTGCGATGTCATATGATGTGATGACGAGGTGGAAGTTGATCGGAAAAGAAAAAAACTTTAATGTGTGTTTTAAAGTCATTTCCTTTTTTTAATGGCCATAAGGACCAGTGGAAGAGTATCACCATATGCATGTGTGTGCGCGTGCGTGTGTGTTGCGCTTGACTGTCCAGTTATATTATTTTTCCCCGTATATCTTTCTGTGGTGAGAACTTCATGTGGACTTGTATGTCTGAGCTTTCTCGGCGGCTTTCAGACAGATAGTAAACATAACATTGGGATGAGGTAGTACCATACGAACATTCAGTTAAACACACATTGGATGTGAAAGGCACACACACATGAAGCAGTGCCAGTCCTGTAAAATCTGGTATCTGATTCAGAGTCAGAAGGGTCTTGTCTCATCCGCCCTCTGTTGCCAGATGTCGTAAAGACAAGCTGACGTGAGTGTGTGTCCCCAGTTCTAAAAGGGACATGCTTCAGTATTAGTCCTTTTAAGATAATCCTAGATTATTTTAGGCTGCCATTCTTACTATTCAAGTGTTGAGTGTATAGGTCATACTCCCTTTGAGGTGTTTATGGCCTCTTTTAAACTCAAAAGCAGACACAAAAGTAACAGCGATAGAAACATCCTTATGCCCAATATATGCAGTGCTCATGTTTTGCAATAAGATGCAAACTCTGTCTGTAGCTTTGCAAGACAAGTGAAAAGTCCAATTAATAGGCCCTACCAAACCTAAAACATACACTTCAGCCACAAATATGGCAGATTAAATGAAACTGCTTGCAGATACAGCTTAGATCCAGCTTGGTTGAGAACTTTCACTTTCTAATCTGTCGCTTCTCCAATTTACTGCTTGCATTTTAATCTGGTGTTTTGTTAAAATAACACTCACACAGAATGATCACTCCACTGCAGAGATAGCCAAATAATGTATTTCTGAAGGGGCTTGTCACATATTAGAGGTAAATAATTTTGCCTTTACCACCTTGTCTACTGTGACTTAAAAATAAGTACCTTCTGAAAGGTAGTTTTGAAACCATACAATAAAGCACATAGCAAACATGGTTGTGTGCTGAGTTGTGAAAAGTAATTGGAATTCAACAGTTCGGGAGGCCAAAGCAACTCTGACAATTATATATGGAAAGCTGTTTGAGCATTTATTATATATCCTTGATATCAGACATCAAACATTGTATTTGGTGAAGTTGAAAACGAACGTTGTGAGAGCTAAGATTAAAGAGGGATCTGGGAATTGCAATATGTAGACAGTCATCCTCTGAAAGGGCAGAAATACAAATATATGTGTGTGGTTGTGTGTGTGAGTAAAGGGTCAGGAATTGCCCTCCCTTTGGGCCAATCTGCCCACTTAGATCAAAGCAAACTTCCAGGACAAACTGTGGAGTGTCCGCTTTTCCGGACACCGCCTGGAAAATCCCACTCCCTGGAACACAGTCACCATGGGAACTGAGGCCAGTGTGTGTGTGTGTGTGTGTGTGTGTGTGTGTGTGTGTGTGTGTGTGTGTGTGTGTGTGTGTGTGTGTGTGTGTGAGTGTGTGTGTGTGTGTGTGTGTGTGTGTGTGTGTGTGTGTGTGTGTGTGTGTGTGTGTGTGTGTGTGTGTGTGTGTGTGTGTGGCATGACAGTTCGGTGTCCTGAGGCTCATTGAGACCTTTTATGTTGGGCACACTTGAAGCTCCCTGTTACACTTACAGCATACACACACGGACAGTTTTACGTTCCCTTTCTCTCTCTCTCTCACACTCACACACACACACACACACACACACACACACACACACACACACACACACACACACACACACACACACACACACACACACACACACACACACACACACACACACACACACACACACACACACATGCCAACATCCTGCTTGGCGGCCAGTGGTTAACCAGGCGGCCCCTGCAGATGTTGACCGGTGCTCTACAGTAGGCTGCTCCAGTGATTCTTGAACCTGGCCGGAGGTCACTGTTCAAAAGGAGATCAGCATTCAAAAGGTCACTTGGTGGCTCCATGGGTGGTTATGCTACTGGTCCCTGTGCAAAGAGAAGATGAAAGCTTCAAGGGTGTGTAAGCTGGGGCTCTCTCGCTCTCGAGCATATTCACAAGAGAGCGATACAGCGCAAGAAAGAAAACAAAACAAGAAAAGAAAGACTTCTTTGTTATATTCTTGGTCACAAAAAAAGTTGTTAATACATGGTAGAGCATAACTACATGAAAAGTCTGTATTATAGTTGCTGCTGGATTGCTGGATCACTAATCTTTAAGAGAAATGGATCAATGGCCACTCCCCATAATATAAAAATCCTTGGCTCTCTCAAAAATGCTATCAGGGGATCGCTCATCGTTTTGTTCTGCATCACAACAACATGAAAAATCTGTCCTTTGCTTGTATAGTTGTACAGTGAGTAAGCAAGATAACAATATAAATACTAATGTGCAGTAAATTTTGACAGAAAGAAAAAAGTTGAAACTTTCCCAGATAGTTATAAAATGCAGACATGGGCAGTCCAGTATGGTGTGAACCCCTACTGTCTGGATACAGCACATGAACCCATAGATTTGGTTCTGTGTATTCAAAAAATAAGATGAAGATGATTTGCTTACCAAATTCCACTAACAGGTGGAAATTACACAAGAAGCAGCACTGAAGCAACTAGAACAACCGACAGAAACATCAGCTACAGGAAGGTAAGTTTATATATATAATTAGGGGTTAATGTAGACGTGGTTGTGACATTAATTTGACTTTCACTTGGCTTTCATGTTGGCATTGGAAACACACTGCCACTAATGTTTTAGCCTCTTGTGTTTTCGGGCAAACAATATTTCAGAGAAACAGTTTCTGAATAATCAGCTGCTCTGCACTGGGGGAGAAAAGCCAGCTGCAGAAATCTCACAAGAGAATAAGGAAGGAAAGAGCGTGCAGGAGCCAAAGTCTGGGCATGATAACTGATGTATGCACTGTTATGTTACCGCAGAGCACAGTGACATAGATATTGCAAGTGTAAACAAGCGAGCAGCGATTCTTCACAAACATTGTGATAAGCAACACCTGGAACAAAGTACATAATAAAGTTGGTAACAGATTTAGCCTCAAACTCTTTGCGAGGCAATGAATTAAGAATGCATTATGGAAAATCAAAAACCCTTTACACCTGAACAACCAAATCATTAGAATCTGCTGAAAAATAATCTTTTAATTAATATCATGAAATTATAATGAGAAAATAAAGCATGCTCACGCACTAGTCAACAGGGAAGTGTGTTTTATCTGATAAGTACATTTTCCACAAATACACAGAATTAAAGATCCTGACGAGAGCCATTGCATACATTTTGATTTACCATAAAAGACTCAGATGATTTATTAATATGCAGGTTTTAACAAATTCCAGTGAGCCGAAGGATTGCTTAAGGGAGCAGCAGCACATTAATTGAAGCTGCTGAATGAAACAAAGCTCTTCCGCCCCCACAGAAACCCCGGATTGAAATCAAACAGTAGCGCTTTGGGCGTTTGATATTGTCGGTGAGGGATTATGTCCTCTCTTGTCTGACAAGTTGTTGTGTTTGCATTGTCAGCAGCTGTCTACATAAAAAGAGAATGGGCTGCACTTAAAACAGGACCAGTGGAGCAACTTCTCAGCCCAAGAATTTTAGTACCAAGACTGGCTCACTTTTCAGAGGAAATGTAATAAATAATAGAGTTTAGCTCTCATTAACAGGTAGTTAAAGTTAAATAATAATTCTCCTCTGTTAATAACTCAAAATTGGCCCCTTTGCTACAAAGCCTTTTTCACTTTACCAATTCGTTCACATGAAATTACAATAAAACTTTGAAATATAAATGTCGGCAATCTCATTGTTTTACAGACCCTATTCGTATTAACGGGTCAGAACATCATCAGTCGGTGTATCAGCAGCATAGCAGTCACTGAGGCAGGGCTTCTGCGTCTTTATAACCAGGCCACGGCAACGTGTGCACACTGTCATGAATGCTGACCAAATCTCCTGAATCGTTGACTTTCAATGTGTGATCTCAACTCATTTTAGTGTTGTGAAGCTTCTCCAATGTCAACAGAAACTACCAGCACAGTTACAAGGTAAGCACCATTAAGTAAGTTCTAACGTGGGAGGATGATAACTTTTTTGATGCATTCCGCAGCCTTCTCTTATAAATGCCTTGCTTTTTATAAGATTCTCTGTCTACTGCTCCTGACCTCTTTCCATTTTCCATTGACACTTATCAGTAGTGGGTCTAGAACAAGGGTTCTTTGAGGTACCTATGAACTCACCGCTTATTCATTTATTCCTTTAATTCCTAATTTTCTCCAAGCTTGGCCCCACTAGGAATCCTCCCAGTTCTCCCAATTCCCCACTCCAACTCTGTAAGGTAGTTAATCCTGATGTGAAACACATGACCCAGATAGTTTTTGAAGCAAACCATAAAATCCAACATTCTTCTTCCAGTCATTGAAAACATGAACTCTGTTCACTCTCACCAGGCAGAATATAGCTGATAAAAAACAAAATGTGGTGTAATTGTTGTTTTGGTGCAAGGAAGGGTGAAAGTGGCCATAAGAACCCTGGTGAACAGTGAAACGTCGAGACATTCTGAAAAGCATGTTTCCGTCCACTTTAGAACAAATTTTAAAAGTTTTACAGACCAAAAAATATCACAACTGACCCAGCACTGACTGTGACGGGCTTCAGACACAGGCTCCTTGATTGATGTGCACGGTCTTTGAATTGCTGCTGCTGCTTTGTCACCTTTTTACATTTGATGTTTGCGAGTTCAAAATGCCGTCACAAACATCCACTATGTATTGTTTAGATTGTTCGGCGAAACACACAGCATTTTTGTGGAGGTTCCGGAGCAACATTTTAAATCACAACAGCTGTCCAGCATTAGTTTTGTTGACATATCTCGGTTCAATGTCTAAAATACAGCAGAGAGTAAACTGGAATCAAGGGAAAAACATTTCTATTTTTATCCACTTTGGGCCTGAGCAGGAAACCGCAGCACAAAGCGTGAACTCTGCTTAAAACACATGTATGCAAAACCATCAGCATATAAAGCAAGAGACAAGTTCACAGAAAGGACAGATGGAAACAAAGTGTCAAGTCGTTCAAACATCAAAAAGCAAGAAAACAAAAAAAACAAAAACATTTGGGTGTTTCTTTAACGCTGTCTTTATTTGCAGCAGCTTAACTATGGGAAGATGTCCGAGTGAAACATTTCAAAATGGCATGACTAAAATCCATCGGGTCATTGAAATACATAAATCACTTACCTGAGCAGTAAGAGTATTCCAGGCAGGTCCTGTCAGACGCCACATTAGCACAGCGATAGCGTACGGTTCAAGGGAGAAAAAAGTGGGAGTTCTACACTTTCTACATCTGCAGGCCATTTAGTATGCTGTATTGTGCATTTCCTCTCGAAAGGTGAAATTGCAGACTTGCTTCAGCAGCTACTTCCGTGCCAGATGATGGTGTTTGATAGTTGTGTGAGAGTGAAACTAATGAATTAGAGAACAGAGGGTGTGTAGAGTGCATGCAGATCTGCAGGGAGCTCTGTCAGCCAAGGGGAACGGACAAGACAGGAAGCCCACCTTGAATTTCAACGCACATTCACCCCTGCAAATCAATAACCCCTCCCGCCAGCATACGCTAAAGACGCAAAGGCATATAGATAACCACGGACACAAAGCTATACACACATAGATAAGAGATAACTTAAAGAGGCAATCTTTGACGTATGTGCACAAAACTAACCAAATAACAATGGCAATGACAAAGTCTGAATCAATCTTTTTAGCCTTTGGGTTTTCACTCTCTGAAACTCTGTGCCTTTCTATTTCAAGTGAAAACCATGCAGATGATATTGAGATTGGTTCCAGATGAACATTGTTAGAACCATATGCTGAATCAGACCACCAAGCTCTATCGATTTCGACCATCAGAACATACTGAGGATCCTTAGTTCTCGCCTCCCTTTCAGGGTAAAGACATCCTCCGTCTCCAAATCTCTGGAGAGCATTTGATCTCTGTGCTGTGAGGGGGACAAAGGTTGAGATGAAAAGGGATGATGGGGTTGGAGGAAAAATGGTAAATATGGTCTGAGTCCCAGAAATATTTCCTGTCTTTTTTCTGTGATGTGTTTTTTTGCACCTCAATCTGTTCTAAATCAAGAAATGAAGCCAATATATTTCAACCTTTAATCAATCTAACAAAAAGTGATACACTGACTATGAAGTTATTCAGTTCTACTTTGTGAACTGTGGTGTTTCGTGCTCAGCAGGTGAAAATCTTCTAAACTCTCTGAGGAATTTTAAGGTTTCTTCAGCACAAAAAAAAGAAAAAAAAGAAAACAGCTGCCTCCTGCTCCCAAAGCAACTGTGAGAAAAACAAGGAGTTGAAGCAGTGAACCCTGAAATTCTGTGAAGTCTCTGTGACTTTCTTAAATGCAGTGACCGACCAGAACATTATGACCACCTGAGTGATACAAGGGGTTGGCGTTTTTTGATGCGATGCTAAACAAACCTTGATGTATGACATAACAGTAGTTCCTCGGTTCCCTTATCTGTCCATCAGTTCAACACTTTTCCTTCTTTGAATCACTTTTTAATGACACTGACCAGTGCAAACAGGGAACACCCCACAAGTTGCGGTTTTGGAGATGCAATGACCCAGTCATGTGCAAACTCTCACAAACACGATTATTTTTCTCCTTCCAACACGCCAACTTTAATATTCACCAACTGCATGAATATGACTCAAGCTATTGTTTGCAAAGTATCTTATTTCTGTCAGTAATTTGCATTTATCAGGACAGAATAAAAGATATATATATATGTTTTAAAAATTGATTTCAATATAAACTGAATTACAATCGACCAATGGGCTGCATGGGGGAGAATATCTCCTGACCAGGTCCGGTTAGAGGCCGTTCTGAGTAAGGTTTTTATGTTCTCGGGTTTTTCTCTCACAGACTTTGGGGATTAATTGTTCTCTCCGGTTTTAATTTTCCCTTTGTGTAAGATAAGTGGCATTTAGCAGTGATGTTACAAATAGTGAATCAGAATCAGAAATACTTTTTAAATACTTTATTAATCCTTGAGGGAAATTCTTGAACAAAGCTAACACCACCCTACATGTATGAAGGATAAACTATATGGGCTGGAAAACCTTCAAGCTGTGAGCCAGGGTTTTGGTTTTCTGTTCTGAAGTCCTGCAGAGTTCTGTAGAGGACGTGTTTGCTGTGTAGATGGAAAAGATTCACTGTAAATAATATGATTTTTGGCAATTATTGTTGGGAATCACCACATAATAAGCTATCCAACACTTTCAGCACACTCAGCTGTATTTATATTGAGATTAGAGTGCACACAGGTGGACTCTATTTATTAGCCTGGTGACTTCTGAAGGCACTTGGTTGCACTGGATTTTATTTTGGGGGATCAGAGTAAAGGGGGACGAATAATTTTGAACGAGTTTTTGATTTGAACAAGTGAACCTTCAGTTATAAGCCTGCTTCCTCTGCCCCTGCAAGACAACAGCAGAGATTACCAAGGTTAAAGGTCAGTAAAGGGTGGTGTTTGCACTTTTTCAGATTAAGCTGAAATGACCACAAAATACTGTATTTTGGCCCCAGAGGACTTGATCAAAACTCTGATGTTCCTGACCTGCTGTCTGTCCATCTCTCTGTCTGACGGACAGGCCCCAACGCTCCTATCAGTTCATCAGTCTCTCTCTATCTGTCGTTCTCTCTCTCTCTTCTCTGCTGTTAATCTGATGTGGTATTCACATCATGATTGCATGAGCAGACAAGGAAGGGGATGGGAAAGTCACTCTGATTGTAAAGTCTATATACACACAAATACACACCAACGCACACAGCCAAAGCAACCAAATCTTTTCCTTATGCTTTACAAACTGACATTTGTAGGCTACTCCAGAACAGTTTCTCCCCAAACAGAATTATTCAACAGACCACGTTGAATGTATTCACTACATTCTTAATTTGTCTGCCTGTACTTGAATTTACAGCTCCTCTGCCATTTTTCTCACAACATGACCACCTCTATTCCAGCATTTAACTATGTACAGTAACAGAAACACTGAGACGCCTGCAAGGTTTGGGGAAATAATTCCTTTTAAAATATGTTGTTTTCATCACTGTGCTGACACATTTAGAGGGAGAGTCTGTACTGAAATAAGTCCTATCTATTTCCCTTAATTGTCACTCTGAATGCTTACGTTGACATCAGTGGAAACTCGACACAGCTGCCTCGTCTGCACACATTAATGTTGCTAATTGAAGAAAGTGTAGCCAGTTGGACACAGATTGCAATCAGTTCCATTCAAAACCTTTTGATTGTGCTGCACACGTTGTTTAGAGGATTGGCTCTTTTATGCCTTTTTTGGAATTATAAACTAGAATTTGATGCCTCTATTTGAGGAGAGAGAGCGGGTTCTATGTTCATGTACAGATGCTGTCTTTTGGTTCTTTCATTCATGAAGCTTGAAGAAGCAACACAAAGAAGAGTGGAGATTTGTTACTGCTGTATGTTTGCAAAATTAAATCACAACTGTTGTTTTTGTTCCTTTGAGCTCATGTGTGACTGTTAGACAAACATCTTTGCGGGCTCTCTGTCTCTTTTCGGGATCCCGGTTGGCCCAAGAGTTACGAGATGATGACAGGACGGACTGACAAATGGTAAATCTTGTCAGCAAATGCATATGTGTGCGCACACATGTGCATACACACATTCACAGATATTCACTGACACATATAGTAGAGTCAAAGCGGTACGCTGCCTCCTACTGTGCTGCCAAGCCCTACAGGATGTCTCACCAACTGCGGTATGAACACATGTAGCAGTTGTTACACACACACACACACACACACACACACACACACACACACACACACACACAAATAAACAAAACTCAATTTAAAGTAACTCTGATCATATGAAACAGCAGAACTTTACACTGAATTCTTGATTGAATTATGTCTGTGTGGGTGGGGAAGCAGGAAAGCACTGCTGTGTGGTCTAATACAGTGTCAGCCAGAAACACACCACACACTTAGAGCTAATCACGAGCAATGACTCTACGCACCACGCACTCGCAATCAATTAGCTGAAACATCTGCTTGCTTATATTGATGTGTATTTGCACATATGTGTGTGTGAGTGGGTGTGTAAATCATTGCTGATTTAAAGTGGGACTCTCTACTTTGTCTACTTTCTTTTCCTGCGGTGTCCCACTGCTGGCCAAAACTGATGGATACTTTCTTTTGCCAGGTCTGGCGTTCGCACACACACACACACACACACACACACACACACACACACACACACACACACACACACACACACACACATGCACACACATGCACTTATGCACGCACACAAACACACTAGCGCAGATCTTAGAGTCTACATTAGCTTCATTAGTCCAGGAAAAAGAATGGGCACAGCACTATTGGCATGTGGGTTACATTATCCAGGCCTGTCGAGCCTTATAAACCTCGTTCTATTACTGAGACACAAAGACAGAAAGAGAGTGGTGGGGTGGGAGTGAGGGTCGTTACTAATACATCTAGCAGAGAGGAGTATAATTGAGAGACAGCAGCATGGGTATGTTTCCACCAAAAGACAGATGGGCACCAATAAAAGTGAGGCAACGAGGTGCGTCTGTGTGGAAAATCACCTCCTCGTTTGAAATAAAATACACAGAAATAGACCAGTAAGACACACACACACACACACACACACACACACACACACACACACACACACACACACACACACACACACACACACACACACACACACACACACACACACACACACGCCATTACTGTATGGGCATTATACCCGAATACTCAAATACTCCAACAAAGTCAAAGTCACATTTAGTGAGAGTGTGTGTGTGTGTGTGTGTGTGTGTGTGTGTGTGTGTGTGTGTGTGTGTGTGTGTGTGTGTGTGTGTGTGTGTGTGTGTGTGTGTGTGTGTGTGTGTGTGTGTGTGTGTGTGTGAAAACACCTGTTAAGCTGCCCCCTCTCCCCCCTCGGCCCTCCTCTTCTTTGCAGTCCAGCTCTACAGTAAATCCCTGGTGATGCCCTTTTGTCTGACATTAACACCTTCAGGCTGACATCCGTTTCAAAAGAGGAAAAAAACCTGATGTACAATAGGGACATCTTTTTTTCTTTTTCCCAGGTTGGAGGTGAGCGCCGTGTCGGCCCACAATAACTTACTGCATAGCATTATTGGCATCTTGACAGGACCATCTGGGTCCGTGGTGATACTGGAGATGCCACGCACACTCACCTTGCTGAACCGCTACACTGTAGCATGCACATATGAACACAAACAGCAAAGCCACATGTTCTGCGTTTCACAGCTCGTGACCCCAGAAAGTGATGAATGCTGTTCTGTCACAGACATGTGAGTTCACTTAAACATCTGTTGCTAGTAGCAACCTCGCAACCACTCTTCTTTGCAGCTGCAGTTGAACTAACATTGTTACAGCCACCATCTTTGTCTGATGTGTGACAAACATGTTTCATGCTCGCTCAACTGTATATGCTTGGTTCTTTGTTCTGTCTGAAGGCAATACATCCAACCACTTAGTACTCTACTGTTTTCGTCGCGACTCCAGTAGACGTGCAATTTAAAGCCATTCTCAGTTAAGCTAACTCAATGATCATGGTCACCACGAAAATGGCAGTGAGCGAGAGAGAACAGAGTATATTTGGCTTGGTCAGATTTAAATGCTATTTGGCTCTTTTGGGGCCCATGCTATTGCGAATACTATATCTTTTCCAAACCAGGAATACATTTCCTTTCTCCATTACTGAAAGCATTTAATATAAGTTTAGATTGAGTTTTGGGATGTGATACTTGATCTTATTCTATTCCTCCTATTCAAAACAGACAGAAACTTCACATCAGTCTCTGTCCACTCTGAATTTAATCCATTATGAGTCATGTATTTTAAAACTTTTCCTCACAAGTGCAACTTCACTTCTCTCCTGCTTTCTCTTTCCTGACTGCATCACACGTTACCTCCTGATAAAGTTGTTTATGACATTAGATAAAACAAAAATATTCATCATTAATCCATAAACCTCACCTGTCCGCCTCCTTCTTCATCTGCCTCCCTACACTTGGTACCACCAGTCTCCTGATAACAGATTGTACACCATATTAAAAACATATATTGCAAGGCTTGGATAATTATGTGGAGAATCGTGTGTAAAAACTGTGTTATACTTACATTAACATTACGGAGGGGACGGTGTTGCTAAAAAGAGCAGTTAGAAAAGAGGTTGATAGATAAAACTAACAGATGGCGGTAACGCAACTTTATGGATGCAAACTGCTGTAGAAGAAGAAGAAGAAGATGAAGAATCAGAAGAAGAAGGTGTTGCTGAAATGATGTAACAAAACCATCCGTTGACTCATATATAATTGAAGTTAAAAACTTGAAAAATTATCCAATATGACCAATTGAAAACTCCAGTTAAAGATGATTTGTACTGCAGCAGATGGTTTCTTCACATCAATTTATAGCTCAACATATGCACTTATTTAGATATATTAGCTTCACTCGCTTGACTTTCCAAATAACAACCACACAACACTGTGACTAATCTCTGCCTGTTGGAAACCAGAAAAAATGTACCCGTCGGTACTCATTGACCAAGCTTTTTTTTATGTTTAGATGCTCATTTACCCAAGGAAGTGACTCACTGCCCTCACTGTTTGTCTTCAAAATGAATGTCAAAATAATACATTTTTCTGTGGTATATTCTTTTGGGTGGGACTTGTCCACCTCCTTTCCCGCTGGTTCCTATGCCAGAGGTTGTATCCATCTAACCTTGCTCAATAATCCTCTTGATGGCTGCCATATCTTTCTTTATGTTTTCTGTCAGCCACAAGAGACTGCCACAATTCCTTTAAAAATTATGAAACATGTGAAAACAAAACATTTGAAGTAACTTGTAATTGCTCTTGTTGAATTAGTTTTGTTTAGCTTCCTTTAAAGGTGTTAAAGGCAAACACCCTCACACGTTGAATGATACAATCGACAACAAATGCCAGTGGTGGATTGTATTACTATGTTCCCAGCTTTCACCTAATCTTATTGAACCCAGGTTGGCAGACTGATGTGCATACAAGCATGTGGACAAGTGAGAAAAACATCACTGTTATCAGGTATTTTCATCTTATCAGCAAACACAGCTCTTATCAGAGACATGAGTCCTACACAAGAGTCATAACAGCATTTATTATTTTGGATTTATAAGAAGTCTGTGAGCAACAGCAACCACTAATATTAAATACCCATTTTGTTTTGTTATAGATTAAACTATCAGACATATCTGAAAAATGGTTGGATCATACAAGAAGCTGTGTTTCTGTCTTTTCTTCTTTGTCTGCAGTGAATCATGTTCTCATAATAAGTTTCCGAGATAAGCTTGGTGCCCTTTCAGACCTCTCAAAAACAGTCACTGTGATTCTGCCAAAAGACTTGGGAAAATTTCGTCGATCTGGCCCGAGTCACAGAGTTTTCATGGCATGGCTGTAAAAAGCATCACCAGCTGGCACGTTTGAAAACACATCAGAGAACTTGGGTCGCTGCAGACACTGGCACATGGGGAGAGACTTTGAATTTTGTTTGCATAATATACTGTCGATACATGTGGAAGACATTAAAGACTTATTTTGTTTGTGCATGTACAAGGCAAAATAGATAATGTTGTTTTAGATTTCAATACAATATGTAAAGATGTCAAGTTTATGTGAGGAACACAGTTATAGGATAAACATCGATAAAATGCTCCAGAAAATTGTGTTTGAAACTGTAACATAAAATTTGTGCGTTCAGAATTGATCCGAAGCACATAGTGTGTCTCAGAATGACCACCATGCCCACGCAGATTGAAAATTTCATAGCAGAGGTGAAACATGGAAAAATGCTTCGCGTGAGCCTCAGTTCATTCATCTTCCAGGCCTGCATCGTCCAAGCTCCCATCACAGGGAACCAGAGCCAATCCCAGTTGACAACTTGTGAAAGACAGGGTACACTCTGGAGTGGGCTCCCATCCGTCACAGGGCCAACACAGAGACACACAATCACTCATTCCCAAAGCCAGAGTAACCAGAAAATAACACAGAGGGATCATTCCAAACTCCTCAACAGAAAGTCCCTGAGTCTGGAATCGAACCATGGTTTTCTCACTGTGACGTGAGAGTTTGACATCTAGTGGTATAAATAATAAAAAAAATTAAAAACAACTGTGAAAAATGTGTCCCTTTCCCCTTCCATCCAGATGTAATGTGTGGATGTTTTCGATCACACTATCATTTCTAGACCTGAGAACAATCAACCGCTTTACAATAGTTCAGAAATCACACTAGTGTAGGTACAATAATTGCTGTCATTTGGAGGGGAAATATGCAGTTAAATAAATATAAATATATGTAATTTAAGGTTTTGCTGGATGAAAACAGAAGATAAGTAGATGGATAGGTAGAATAGGTAGAACTACCTATTAAATGTGTTTTAGCTGCAGTTAAATAGTAAGTCCTGAACATTTGATCCCATACTAGTACAATATATACAATATACCAATTTAAATTTAACTTCTTGAGTTAGTGTGAAGAAATCAAAAATGGTTGCTTATCTGAGCCCATCTATATGAAACCTTCATTCATTTGATGTCTCGCTGAGCCAGCTGAAAAGAGTTAAAGGAATTCATGTAGGACAGAAGTAATGCATGGATATATATTGACATCTTGATATGACAGACAGTGGGTCTGATTTGGGCAATATTCCCATAACAGGAACAAACTTGTCAAACTGTTGACAGTTCTGCTTTAAAGTCAAGGCTTGGATGGAAGCATTTGCTCTTTGAGGTTGCACTTGATAATTAATGAAGGAGACTCTTCTGTTCATGGTTGGGTCACCGGAGTCTGGACCAAAAGACAGGCAGACAGACAGATACACAGATTCATTCATAATTCATTAAACACAGGTAAATGAGCAGACAGAAAGGTCCAGAATGATATGTCTGACGGCCGTGTGTTTCTTTTTTTTTTTTTTATCTTTTTCCTCCATTGTATACTAGATGAAGGAAGACACTTGACCTTGCATGTGTTTTCGGTTTGGCTATTTCCTATCATCCCTCCCTCCTCCGTGGTCCCTGGGGCGAGGTCTGGGCCCATGCACCTCCACTTAAAATGACCCTCCACCTACCAGCCCCCCTCCACTGCCCACCATCACCCTGCCTGAAAGGTTTTTTGTGGACTTGTGTGCTAGTGTGTGTGTGTGTGTGTGTGTGTGTGTGTGTGTGTGTGTGTGTGTGTGTGTGTGTGTGTGTGTGTGTGTGTGTGTGTGTGTGTGTGTGTGTGTGTGTGTGTGTGTGTGTTCAAAGTCAAGTGGCTCATTGTGAGCAGCATTAATGATAATCCTTGGTAGTGCTCCTGTGCTGCATAAGCCCCTCGAGCTGCTTTTTACCTTTTACCTCCAGAACAACACACATCCCACTGAGCCCCGTCTTACCCAAAGACCGGCCCAGATGCACAGAAGACAGACAGCTCAGACAGAGGGGGAGCATGATGAGGGTCAGCTGAAACCAGTTGAACTAAGCAGAAGTTATGAAAGACTTGTTCAAATCGGCAGCAGCTTGGTGTCTCCCCGCACAGCAGTACAGCTCTCCCGGTCTCTGCATGCACATCCACACACACACTCCAGCTCAAATTATACACTTCTTTCCATACCTTTCTGACCTTCCTTCCTCTTTTCTATTTGCCTTTGCCACATATACCTCCACTTCTGTAGTTTATCGCTGTAATCCAGAGGACAGCTTCAATAGCTTTTAGGTCATATCTGTCTGACGAGCCAGAACGCATTGGCAGACCTTTATAGAGGAATGGAGAGAAATCTCTATCACAAATAAACTTTACCGTGTCATACAGCGACCACCATCTCTCGCTTAAAGCCAGGAATTCTAAACAGATGTCTTTATGCATTCGCTTGCTCAACAGCGAGTGCAGCTGAACGTTTGGACATGGGACGCTGAAGTGAGGGTTCACACTGGATTCTGCAGGGACCTGAGTGCTGCATCACTGTAATGATCACAATGGCCATGCTCCAACCATAATACTAATCCCCAAGACTCTACCTCATGCACGAACGCATGTGTAACATGCACTCACACACAAGCGCAACCCCCCCCCCCCCCCCCCCCCCCCACCCACCCACCCAAAAAAAAGAAAAATACCCGTGTAATCATTTCCATACTTATATCCTTTGAATCCCCTTCCCTTCCCCCTTTCATGCATTCATTAAAAAAAAGCAATGCCAAGACTTTCAAAGCAGGTTATTGAAATTGTTTTTGGAAATCATATTTTAAGTGTTGGAGTGGTGGGCATCTGCAACATGTCAGGGATTATAGCAAAGGCTGCTGCCAAAAACACAGAGACGCGGGACTCCTGAGTAAAAATTATTATTATTTTTTTTTTCTAAAGCTTTTAATTCATTCATTAAATATAATAGTGCATATATCTGAATCAGGTAAAGATCATTCTCAATCCATCAGATCCATCAGACTACACAAAGCCTGAGCATTTAGGGATAAGGCCTTGTTTCTCTAATACAACATAAGCTCCTCTGGTGTTTATACTCCACATGCCACTGAAAAAGAATCTGTATCAGAATTAAGGAAACAGTCATGTGCTTGAATCTGCTAAAACTTAGGAGTCCACGCCTTCGCCTACAATGCTGTCAACTCAGCAAGATGCCTTGAATTCAGAACGGGATGAAACAATCAGAGAAGCCATGTGAAGCATGCGTCACACTCAGTTCTGTGGCACACAGGGCACGAGAAGCAGACATGCCGCTTTAATTGCGAGTGTGAACAATAAAACCACACTAATACCAGCGAAACCTTGTTTATATTAACATGGTGAGGTGTTTTTATGGCATGTGAAGAACTGGTTCTAATCATCTTTCTTTTTTCTTTTTTTCACATTTATACTCATGAAGTGCACCTGCAAATTTAAATGAGTTGAAACCCTCATAGCAAACAACATCCACACTGCCCTCTTCAGGAAAAAACGAGAAACAAAGACGGAAAAAAGGTTTAAATTGGTTTTGTGGCGTCCTTCCTCAGTTTGTCCTGTGTGTGTGTGGGTCTTACTCATGCGCTCCTGTTTCATCTCACAATCCAGAAACATGCATCTGAGGCTAATTGCTGAATTTATATTGCTGGTATGTGTTACTATGTCTCTGTATTGGACTGGCAACCTCTTCAGGGTGTTGCCAGTCAGCTGGGATGGGCTCCAGCTCCCCATGAGCCTGAGTTAGAAGGACCAGATGGATGGATGCTGGAAAAGAGGAATGAACTACACTCTGTAAAAAAAAAAAAGTTCAGTCCTCATTTCTCCTTGGTCATTTTGAGGAGATTCTTTATTCTTGGGGGTAATGACTTGTCCTGGAGCAGTTATGTTTATTTCCTGGTAATCCGACAGTGTGGGTTATTTCTGGTTGTAGCGTTCCGACTTGTTGAGGCGCTGAAACAGAGAGAAATTTAAATGTGTAGCTACTGTGCTCCTCCTCTGAACTTCATAACAAGATCCAGGTGTGCTCCTTCGTGGTGCTTCTCTCAGACTTTCACACAGACGCACACACACACACCTCTGAGTGGCTGTAGCTGCAGTTTGGACTGTTGGGTGTTGCAGTAAGGAGATATAGTGATAACTGAGGTGTTAAAAGTTCCTCTGGGCCGCTACAGTGGCAGCAGAGGGACCATCACCTTGGTGCTAAGCTGCTGCTCATTTCCCAATCACTCAATGCATCTGCCATCACGCTGAAGGTGGACTGTACCGTTACTCACACGTGTGCAGAGGAACCCACGTTAATACGTAAACTCCTGTGTGCAGAAACCCAAAGTGCACATACCCACTTCACTGTGTTGACCCTGCGCATAATCATCCCTGTCCCCGAGGCACGGGGGCTGCATGCTGTTGGTCACGCTCCGGCCCAGAAATACCGGTTACCAGACTGCTGGCTTTTATCACCATCTCCACGGCAACAACACCCTAAGTCACCGTGACAACAAATTCCACCTGGGCTTGTGACACTTGCTGCCTCCCGCAAGCTCAAAATTCAATCACATCTGCCCGTCTGCCCTACACGGCCCTCTTTATAGCTCACTGTCATATGTTCTGCATTCAACCTCTGTCCCTCACTTTATCACCTTCAAACTCTTCATTCGCCCTCTGCTCTCTCTCTCAGTTGTTCTCATGTAGTTTCAGGGTTCCACATTATTGGACTGAATAGCAAGATTCAGCTTCCAGCAGACTGAGGCACAACAGAGCAGAGTCCTGCAAAAGTAGTATGTCACTGAGTTTTGCAATCAATTAAAACATTTGCATAAACGAACGCAACAGTACTGAGCCTGCGGTCATTCTAGATCAGATACTGTATGTGAAACGTGCAGACCACAAGTTGAAATCAGCCACTTTCCAACCAGGCAAAATGTTTAAAGACAACTATTAACTTAATTTTTTCAATTAAACGAGCGGCTTAGCAAACAGTAGCAAACAAGACATCACAACTTAGATATAGAACTGAAACTGAAGCAGCGGTACCATCAAACCTAAGTTGTGAAAACGTGCTGATGTCTGCAGAAAGAGTGTGCTTTAAGAGGAGATAACTTCAACCTGTGGAGGAAAAAATACAACAGCGAACAAGATTTCAGATCCCTCTGCAGATCTGGAAATTTTACGGGCAAATTATTCAAATCAAATTCAAAGCCACTCATGTTAAAACACTGTTTTGTGACATTTCACAGATTTTTCACCAGTAGACGTCACTAAAAACGGTATACAGTTGAAATTGCTTTTATAAGTCTTTACACATTTTAACTTGCTCAGGTTATGTAAAAAAGATATTTCACCAGCTCTATGCAGAATTTTTTTTAATAATGTGACAGTACCTCTTTACATTATATCATTGCCATTGACCTGGACCACTTGAACTCAATTTAGGATGTGTATGTGGCCCCTGAACTAAAACCAGTTTGTCACTTCTGCTCCAGATAATCCCGGGTTTTTTTATTCTCTTTTGAAAATTTTTCATGTGTAGACTTGATCAAATGATCAGTTTTCTTAAAGCAATAAGGACGACTGTGTGATCAGGTAGATTCGGATGTACTTCAGATTGGGCCAATAATTGTGACGTTCTATCAAATACTCTGCTTCCATCTAGTGGCTGATATGAGGAGGAGGTGGTGGTGGAGGTGGTGGTCCTCACACCGACGACCTGGAGGTCTGGTAAACAGCCTGAGGTAATAGTCAAAACTGATTTTATTGTTTATTTCCTTAAAACGTAAGTACTAAAACAGACAGTAATAAGATTGCTCGTGTATTGTTTTATTGCCTAGCCCGATTTTAATTCTTGACTGACTATAACTAATTAGATGTATAAACAATACCACTGCACAATCATACATAGTTATTTAAACATATTGTACATATGTATAATAAATGCACACCAAGCTGCAGTATGTTAAAGTCTCCACGTTTTAAGATTTCTTTAATCACAGAAAACACAAAATTAAATTAAATTAAAATAAAATAAAATAAAATAAACAGGGTGTGACAATTCACTGCTTCAGACAAAGTACAAATAGAAAGCAAACTATGTCCACCCTGCATTGGACACATTTAAATAAGAATAGATATATTTTCCATTGCATAGTGAATTTAAAATGTTTATTCCCATAAAGATAATGGTTTCTTTCTCATCAGACTGTTTGGAATAGTATGTTGTTAATTGTGTAATCGCTACATTTTTTTAAATTAAAAAAATGTTTCTTATATCTTCTCTAAATAAAAACTGGCAACTAAGTTTTATGGTGACATTTCTGTTCAATACTATTTAAAATGAAGTTTTCTTTATAAAATCATAGGCAAAAAATTTTGAAAATATTATTTGAATTCTTAAAAGATGAATGACAGGGTGAACAAAAGCTTTAAATGGCTTTAATAGATGCTTTTATTGAACCATTTAAAACCCATCTGCATTTAAAATGAAGGTTTATTGAAACATTTTCCTTTGTTCTCCAGACAAATGTAAACATTTTTTACAAATGAATACTGAAAAACTCAAATAAAATACTGAAATATTAAAAAAATTCAAAGCAGTGGCCGTAAAAATCATCCTTCTTCCTTTTGCACAGAAAGGAAATGTGTCTGTACTTCATCTGGGCGGCTGTCAAACTGAAGGCTTGATGGATTCTCATAATGCCTTCAATCACTGCTATACGTTATTATATATGGACACTTTTATCAGTCTCTTATTTTGATTAGTTTTTTGTGTATTATCAAATCATCCTCATCCTCATTGTCATCATCATGATCATCATCATCAAAAAGCCTGCAGATACTGATTCCAACAAAAAATGTCCCCAACGCCAACATTGCGTTTCTATTTTACTGGATTGTGTATGTTCTATAAAAATATGTATTACTTATATTGTATTTATTCTGTGTGTTCTATTCTGTGTGAAGCAATGTTACAAGTAAATTTCCTCAGGAATAAATGAAGTATGTCTATTTTAATTTTAATTTTAATTTGTACTGTTGTATGTTGAACATCTCGAATTATAGATACAATTTTGGAAAAATGAATTTTAAAAAAGAGCGACTTTTGCGCATCTCTGTGGTAGAGTAGCTCTTCTATGGTGAGCTGTGGCTTGACTTCTTCTAGTGGTGAGCCGCGGTACGACTCCTATGTGGCGAGCTGACGAGTGACTCCCTCTCGAGGTGCGCTGCGGTACTACAGCTTTGCAGCAAGCACTTTTGCTCGGCCGCTTCCTGCTGTTGAGACAGAGGGTGAGAGAGGCAGAAAGAGAGAGGGAGAGAGAGGGGGGGGACGGATCGAGAATGGCGGCCGTGCAGTGCATCAAATGCACGGCAGAAAGAAGAGGGTTTCGGCGGGAACTTGATTCTTGGCGACACAAACTGATACACTGCATTGGTATGATTCTTGTGCAAATTAATTTTGAGGTTTAAAATGAGCGTCGGGCAGAGATTTTAACCGACTGTTGAGGGCTCGCTGCCCCGACCTGTGTGCTAATGCTAAGCTAACTAGCACCTTTAGCGGTGAAGTTAAGCTGTCAGGCTAATATTTACCAGCTGGCGAGCCGCTTTACTTGGCTCGGTTTCTTTGTCCTTCTCAGGTCGCCAACCGGCCGTAGGTCTTCGCTCTACTGGATATTTTACTACCGCCTTGTAGACTCCTTAATCGTACCATTATGTCAAATCGAATAATTAGTCGTTGGTACTCAATATTGTCTTGAATTATTAGACATAGCTGCCATATGAGCTAAGCTAAGGCTATGCTAGTCGTTCATTATCGCTGTTATTTGGGGGATGGGGTCGTTGCTCCGACAAGGCAGCTAATATCATAGCGACATGAGTCAATTTTCTTATTTCGGCGGTGTCAGGCGGCCGTTTGCTCTATTTGAGCAGTTATTGTCTCACTAAGCCGGTGATGTTCTCTGAAGGCTAGCCCAGTTTGAGTTAGAAGGATTCTTTTGTTTCTCAAGCTGAATCAGAGACCCCAGAAGCCAAATCTACATGTCAACAAAGGTTTATTCACACAGCTTTCAACGGAAGCGTGTGCGTCGTTTATCAGGCGGTCAAGACACTGAGATGTCAAGCTTCCTCGAGTTGTTCACATTCTTTGTTTTTATTGAGCAAATCTTGACGCATTGAAGGAAAACATATCATCGAGTCCAGTACACCCAGCGCCTCATATCACAGCTGACAGATTGCGTCTGTCTGTTTTGTCTTGCAGGCTTTGAAAGCATTCTGGAGGGAATCTATGGCCCACTGCTACTCCGAGACCTCAATTTATTTGCCGGTGGGTTGTTTTCTATTTTCAGCACGTGAAAACTCCTGATCATGGTGGTTGATCTTAATAAAACGGCGTCTTTATTTTTGACTAGAACTGCTTGTCATGACTCGCATGTGACTTTGAATCCATATGCAATGTGTTGTTTTACAATAATACTGTATGTACATATTTATTTCCTTTTCCACTTAAAGCTACTCAACCAGATCCACATGGGGGGGAATAAAAAATTGAACACTGAGTTTTAGTTCTTTATGTACATCTCTAATACGTTGTCAATACCTTGCTGAAGAAAATTTGTCATTACACTCGTATAAACATGTATTGCCAGTATTTAAATTTCGCACAACATCCCCAGGTTTTCTGACATCTGGTGGTCATGGTCATGGTCATCTTGCGGCCTGAAGATTCCTGAAGCATTGTGTAAAGAGATCCTGTTTATACACTTAATCTCACGAGATCTCGATTTGCACTGGAAAAACGATAAACGATCAGTTTCACAACATTTAGAACTATGCTCCTGGCTTGAATACTCTTTCTTTGAGAAAGTTATCTTTCATATCCCGGAAACCCATCCGCGCAGGTTTCCGAAGATGACATCAGTCAGCGAAACATAAACACAGCTTGATGGCTACAAATTTTAGTTTAATTGTAGACATGTCAACTTTGGTGTGATCGGTTTAGAAAATGCGGGTTTAAAATTTGTGGAAATGAGCGGTAATGGTCTTGTTTTTGTGTATTGGTTTATTCTCTGTGCAGAAGTGATACCTTTTATGGGAAGTGTATTTTAAAGATTTTTTTTTTCTTTTAGAATATCTTTAAATAACAAAGAATATGTGTTATGATATGATATCCTTTGGTGAAATGAAGACATTGTTAACCCAACGAACGAGAACATGACGTACAAAACCTTCGTAAATGTGTGTATTTACCAGGAGGAAAAGTTACACCACAGGAATTAGCGCTTTTTTATTTTCTCCGTTTCATCAAACTCTTAACGCGTAGGTGAACTTATGTCATCTTATTTGTTTCTTATATCAGTGTAAATGTTTTTTGATCATTAGCCATGATTTGTTTAGAAGGTAGAATTGTCCAAATCTGATAATATGTTGACAAAAAGCTGCAAACTGTCCGTGACTCCTCTCTCAACCCGATCTGTCGTAGATACATTTATACATGATTTATCCATTATTTACTCCATTTTGTCAAACACGAGGAGATCTTATAGCCTTTACTTCGTGACCAGTTCTTTTTTTAATGAGTGTCAACAGCAGCAATATGATGGATCTTCAATTGAGTCATCATAAATGCATATGCATATGGACTTCACAGTGAGGTTTCCTGTTTGTGAGAAATCTAATGTGAAATAGATTTAATAGCACAACACTTATTAAAGCAATCTCTTTTAGTTTTCTGATTATGAATGGAATCTGCTTCTACCTTCATGACTGATGGCAAAATAACTTCTATTATTAGACAATATTTCCCACAAACACTCGTGTCAGAAAGACAAAAAAGCTGATGACGTGATGGTGTGTCGATCCCAGAAGGGTCATAATCGTTTATTAAAACACTAGTGATAGAATTAAATATTTTCCACAACATTATAAAAAAAAATGTAATCTCACATTCAGTCATCAGTACTGTATTTTAAGTGTATTAGAGAGGTTTTTCGATCAGATTTAGAGATTCCATACCCAATGACTGTGACAGGGCTAAATATCATTGATTGTTTGTTATATTTTCCTCCATTCTCAGTTCACAAGTGTTCGATAGGGCTGAGGAGTCTGAACTAGGAATGCACGACATTGGATATGTGCCGATATTTTAAAATCACAATCACTTTTCCACGGGACCCGTCAGTTTCCCACTTCCCATTCATTGTCTGTGTAACATGGTGTTTCGAGTTGCGTCGTCCCGGAGCTGCCCTCAGCTCATTTGCATAATGTTTAATCCAACCAACTTGTGCATGGCACACAGGTTCCTAGGGCAGTGTGTAGAGAGGCGCTGCACACTGATGTGTCCTGTACAATAGTGTTGCGGTTGAAAGCAAGCCTCTTTTCAGGTTCGGTGCAGTTCCATGCGAGAAAAAGCGCTCGTGGATACGTTGACGTCTTTTTTGTTTGTTTGTTTGTTTGGGGTTTTTTTTTCACTCTGATGGCCTAGCTTCACCCCCCCCCCCCCCAAAAAAAATAAAAACGGCTTATGACCATTGGCGTTTCATGCCGATGTTTCTTTTTTTAGTGTTTATTGGCAGATTCCGATAACAAGTGCTGTGTTTTGTTATTAAGTCGAGTACAAAATAACCATCATTTTCACTCCTGTTTTTATTTTTTGGGGGAAATACACATTCTCTTCTATACATTGAGGAAACTCATTCTTTGCCTCGCAGCCCTTCTCTCCCAGTTGTCCTGCTGTTTAAGTCAGTTAGTATCATGATTTCTCAGGCCTCTGGCACTTCCTGGGGATCAACAGCCAAAACATACAGCTTGGTTTCGCTCCCTGGGATCTCGGTGCACTCAGCAGTACCATCTGGAGTTTGAGTAGGGCTGGAATACAATCAGATCACGTGTGATTCAGACCTGGCAGCCATGATGACTTGCTCAGTAAAATTGTTAACGTTTATTTAATTGCCCCTGATGTAATCACTTTTAAATATATCAGTTATTGATGGCAGCTCCATTGCCACACCACGGTCTTGTTGTTGGCTTTGCAGCATTGGTTAAAACGGTCTTGTGCCATCTCTAATCTAGTTTTCCCAGTGGGGAGAAATTATTTTAAAGAACTGATTAGGTCAGAATAGATCAAATATTGTAGTAGCCTTCACTTTTATATTTGTAGTTTTCATATTTTTGGGAGATTCTGGACTGCTTCAGTATGTAGCATACCTTGAAAACAGAATAAAAGTGTGATATGCCCTCTTAGTATAAAAGTAGTGTGAAGATGGGAGTTTGACAGCCACCCCAGCCTTTTGTATCGCCACCCCAAAGTGAAAAGTGTCATTTGTTTCATGATTCCTGCTTGTGTTGTGTCTCCTAGACTGTGAACCCGAAGAAGTGGATGACTGGTCTCCAGATGGAAGCTGTTCTCAATGTTCGTTCTGCCATCTTTCCCTGGACAAACTCGGCGTAAGAACTGTAGTCAAAACATTCTAGAAATAACTCCCTTCCTCGTCAAGGTTATTTGTATCCCTTGGCAACCCTGCAGAGGAATGCCTTTATTTAACATGCAGTATGTACTTGATGAAAGACATTATTGTAATATGTATATATTAGAATGAAAAAAGGGTAACTTTGTCTCTGTTTCATGTAGGATCAAGTCCCTGCAGCCTCGCCGCCCCTCTCCTCCCCCTCTGAATACTCCCCTTGTCAGGCTTCAACTACCATTGAGAGCCTATCAGCACACAGGTTCCTCCAAGCTGTGTTTCACAAGAAAGGTGAGTCGGGTGTATCTGTGATGTGTAAACTATAACTTGTAGCACAGTCCTCCTGCTGCGGGAACACACCTGTTAGCCTTCCTCTTGTAGTTATTCAGTTACTGTCTGAATGGCTGATTCAGCAATAAAGCTGTGAATCAGTGCAGTGAAAACGGACACTAGTACTGTGTGTGCTGGGTTTATCTGCCTGGAAAAACCCTGTGGGTTTTTTTTTTTTCTCTGCGTGTGTCAAGGTTTGAGACACTCCCTTTCTGATACTGCTTCTTCTAAATGTGATCCGTTCATGCCGAGCGTCCTCTCAATAACCATGACCTTACTGGTAAGATCATATGAAAAGACAAGTCCACACAGATAAATGAGGATTTGCTCTGACAAAAGGAGCCAGAAGGGCCTCAAAAGGTCTTTAGAATTCTTACATTTTGTTCTTCCCAGTATCAGGTCCGAAACTGTACGCAGTACTTGTAGTACTCAATCTGATCTGTCAGCAACATCGCCGGTACGCAAATGCACACGAGCGATGTCAGTGGTTGAGAGATTCTTGAATATTGATGACAATGAAAAATGTAAGGCTAACTATGACCTATGATCTGCCCAAACATAAAGAGAAGAGGCGAAAGGTAGGTCGCACAATACCGGCAACTTAATCACCAGTGACCTTTAAGCCAGCAGAGTTCGCCCAATGTCACTCATTTCTGCTGCTAGTTGATCAGGAGGATTTTACTCAGTCAGTAATCAGCAAGTAGCTAAAGGTTAGTATTCGTACTCGTCCTTAAAAAGAAGGTGTCGGTGCATTTTTAATTTGAACAGTTATGCACTTCAGTAAGGTTGTCCTTGATGATTCCATTTAAATCAAGTCAAGTCTAATTTTTCTATATCGCATCAGTTTGTTACAGTTTTGCAAAGTTGGTAACGGAATATGTTAATGTGAATGAATACAATTCTTTGCAATGTCATAGGTGCCTCTTTTTTTTCTATTCTTTGTTAGGTTGAGTGAATTTTGTTCTTTTAGTTTTGTTGTCTTATTTGAAAAATCAAAAATTGTTGTGGTGCAACATGACGAGAGAAATGTCCAACACTAGATGTTATGGCTGTGCAATATTAAGTGAGCATGTCATATATGATACTGTTGATTACAATTATGTTAGGTTTTTCTAATATTTAAAATTCTGGAATTCAGTCAGCCCTTTGCGATTTGTATATTAGCTTGTCGGTATCTTAATAACAACTCATGACCCAGTGTCGTCCTCGATTTTGGAATAGCATTGTTGGATTATTGTTGCTGCGGGAAAGACAAAGAAATTCACACTACTGAGATGCTCAGATGGTTAAAGCCATTAATCAGATAAGACACAAAATTTGCTTTCTGGTATATAAGAGGTAGAAATTGAACTGTCTTAAGCGGCTTGTCCACAGTGTGGTTGCAGCGCGTCTAATGGGGTCTTTCCACCAGCACGTACTCAGCCTGCCTCGCCTTGGTTTTCAGGCTCTTCCATTACGTGTTATTACCCAATACCAGGTACTTTCGTAATACCTCTTGACCGAAGTTCCAAGTGAGCTGAGGCGTGTAGACAGTGTGACGACAGCCGGCCGCTGATATGCCGGGGCATGACACAAGGAGATGAGTCTCATACAACAATAATAATAATAATACATTGGTTTTATATAGCGCTTTACTGGACACTCAGAGATGTTTTACATTTCATTATTCATTCACTCCATATTCGATGCCGGAAAACTACGTATGTAGCCACAGGTGCCCTGGGGCAGACTGACGGATGCAAGGCTGCCATTTTGCGCCATCGGCCCCTCAGACCGCCACCAACCACTCACTCTCAAACTGCATTCACCCAGGCAGTTTGGGGTTCAGTGTCTTGCCCAAGGACACTTCGGCATGTGGGCAGGCAGAGATGGGAATTGAACCTGCAACCTTCCATTTTGGAGACAACCGCTCTACCACCCTATTCGCACCAAAAACACTCAAGGTGTTTCTTTTTCTGTTGGCCGACCAGAAGATTCAGCTAGTGCTCGATGGAGCGACCCACCGTGTGTAACGACCACCTGTGTTTCGGATTAACCGGTTTCCTTGTTAACTGGTGATCAGCTTCCTTGAGTGTCCCTGGTCATAGCACATGTTAAAAATCCGACCGAAATACATAGCTGTCCTGGCAAACGCTGTTTAACCGCATTTCCATCAAAGTTTAAAGTATTTTACTGTTTGTCTTATTTTACCATCAGTTGCTACTAACAGCTGGTGGCAAAGGTCAGGTCACCAGTTAACAGGGGAACCAGTTAAACCGAAACACCGGTCACATCAAATCACATCTTTGACAATAAAGCATGATCGGAACGATCCATATTTTGTAATATTAATAATAGGAGCTAACCTCCAACTCTGGGTTGTAACTCCACCCATCCGAATGCATGCGCCCTCTGCAGCATGAGATACAGATTCTATTGGGGGTATTTACTCTGTACTACTGGGAAAAGCTCTGACGACTCCGCCCATGCCGTGGTAGACTTGTTTTGTTATGGAAAACAACTTAAACTGAGGCAAGGCGAGTAGTGATAGAACTGTCATGGAAAAACGCCATGAGATGTGCCTCCCAGCTGATAATGTTCTGTTCTCCCCTTTGCATTTGTCACATGACATGGTGGCCAGTTGATGGATTAGTGGATTATGAGCTGCAGTATGGCGGTTTTCTGGCCACAACAGGAATTTGTGTGTAACTTGCCCTTGGCGTATAGGCCATGCTAACATATTGTACACTTGTAATGAAATTGGCCCAGGGTCCATGGCTCACCCTTCTGTCCTGGTACAGCTGATGAAACAGCTGGTGCATTGCCAAAACACTCTTGGCAGAGCTCGTCCTCCGGACATGTCAATCCAGGAGTGCAACTTTGTCGACATAAATAGACTTCTAACAATGACTGTGGCTCACAAGGTGTTCTTGGAAAAAAAAGTCTTGTTGAAGTTCATGTCAGTTCATCTCTCGTGAGGTATATCTTCATCTAAACAGCGTTATTAGTTACCTACTACAAATCGCAGTAACCATGTTTAAAACAAGGTGGGAGTATTCCTGTTTTACTACATTTTGTGATATCAATACGAGGTCTCTAACATATTTTTTTTCTGTTGATATATTTTGTCTCTGTGCCGGTCAGGTATCCTATAATGTTCTTTTTTCTTATGCTGTGTTGTGTTACAAATGTATGCAGCCTGTGTAACGTCCCTCTGCATTATTGCTTTTCTTAGATGTGCCCTCGAGCTGCGACTCCAACATTCCTCTGATTGCTCAGGAGCTGATGAAGAAGATGATCCATCAGTTTGCGCTGGAGTATGCATCCGAGTGCCTGCTCCAAAGCAGTGCAAACGGAGTTACAAGGACCTCCTCTCCAATGTCAGAAGCCTCTGACGCCCCTCTGGACCTCACCGTGAGCCGAGCACATGAAGGGAAGGAAAGTGAACCTGAACCAGGTCGGGAAGATTTAACTAGATCAGTAACTACAATTTCTCCACTCTCTAAACCAAGATCGTTAATCGTCAATTTTTGTTTGTTTTCTTGTAACAGATGGCGTGCTTGACCTTTCTAACCGAAACTCTGCCTGCTCAACAACTTCATCATCATCATCATCATCGTCATCATCTAATCTCAAAGCCTCGGGGTAAGTGTCCCGATTGTTTTATCACATTTGCATTTGGACAAAATGTTTGGAAAGAACAAAACTGTCATCTTCATCAGGTAAAAATTGTACTTGTTCTAAATGGTGGTCTCCAAGTTAATGATATTCAAACACAATTTGGGTAGCGTATGGCAAAGCTTTCTGTCCTACTTCTGTAATTTTTATCAGTATAGCTTTTTAAGTCAGCTACATCCCGTTTCGAACTACTTTGGATGAGGAGATTGTCATTCATCTCAGGAAGCTAAGTTGTGTTTGATGTTGTGGTACTATGGGGTTGACTCTTTTATCTCTTGAGCGGTAACGTCACAGCAATGGCCGTATCATGACATTTGCCCACAGCTCAGGATTGTACAAAGGAGAACATTGCAGTACCTCACAACGTTTTTACCTCCTTTCTTTTTTTCTTTTTTTCTTTTTTCCTTTTCAAACTTATCCACTTACGATGAGTTTGATTATTCGACCGTCAAGCATGTAGGACTTTCACTGGATATCACAAAACTACAGGTGTTTGTGAGCGCCAAAGTAACCCCAGCCATTCACAGACTGTCCCACCTGGACGTGAAGGGGCTTCGCCACACACAATGTGTGTGCGCGAGAGACACACAGCAGCAGTGCGAAACAGACTGAGAGCACACAGACATGAAACAAACAGTCGCAGTGATGTTACCAACACAAGGCATAAAGGAGTGGACCCCTCGTTCTGCATTCCCCCCTCACCCCTAATGCCAAACACAAACCCCCTCCATCACCTCCATCCTGACCCTGCTGTTTGGTCCTCCCATCCCTAGGAGGCAGCGTAGGCAGAAGGAGTACACTGAGAGGAGCTGGGAGCTGTCTGAGGGGTTGCTGTCCAAGGCTTTGAAGGATATACGTTCAGGGAGGCTGCAGGAGCAGCGGGCCGCGTTGCTTTATGGAATACCTCTTCCAACCCTGAGGCAAGGTCTGGACGGCTGGCCTGAGGGGAGGCTGGGGATACTGCATCACCTCACATCCAGAAGCAGGGATTTCAGGGATGAAGTTACCTCATACAGCTTGATGTCCTCCATGTTAGGCGGTGAAGCCCGTCTTGTTCTGCAGAAAGTGGCGGCGTGGGCGGAGGGGGCAGAGGTTGGAGGAGCTGCAGAGGAGAACGGAGACTACGTATTTCCTTCATCTGCTCTAAGCGTCTATCAGCCCGGCGGTCCGCAGAAGACCCTTCCTCGCTCTTTCCCCCAGCTCAGGGATGCTCTTCAGCCCCCAACAAGTCCCACCCCGAGTTTGGAGCCACCCACAACCTTGCGTATTCCTCAGGTCCGCTCCATGTCTGACCACAGCAGGTCAGTCTCAGCTGAGAGCTGCAGCTTAGCTGAAAACCTGCATCAACGTACCTCATCAAGCGAGGGTGCTGCCAGTTCATCAACAGCAACTGCCAGACCTTCATGTCTCTTCAAACTCAGACCTCCACTCTTGGCACAAAGCTGTTCGGGCAGTGCCAGCCAGTCACCTCATCGCCTAGGACCGCGTGGGTCCTCACTGGACGAGTCAGAAGACGGGACAGGATGCCGAGATAAAGACAAGCAACCAAGAAAGAAGCGTGGGAGATACCGCCAGTACGACCATGAGCTGTTGGAAGAGGCCATCACCATGGTAATGGGTGGCCGCATGAGCGTGTCAAAGGCCCAGGGGGTGTATGGGATCCCACATAGCACACTGGAATACAAAGTTAAAGAGCGTACAGGAACACTGAAGAACCCCCCCAAGAAGAAACTGGCCAACCTTTGTTCGTCCAGTTCCAACTCGTCCAGTTCTGGTACCACGGCCAGTTCTAACTCAGGAAGTCTGACCTCGACTGCCGATGCAAAGAGGTTCTAGACCACAGAACGCCTCGAGAACTCCTCAACACTTGAACACTACACAACACCTCTTACAAACTCCATGTTGTCTGAAGACACTTGTTAAAACACAACACATGCCTTTACAAAATACACAGATATTAATATTCAGGTCTTTTAGCTAAATGTCTGTAATGTGACAGTCACACTTTAAGCTGGATTTCTCCAGCTTTGTCCCGAGTTCATGTGAAGGAGCTCTGGAGTACTGTTTTTGTTCCTTTTTATTGCAGTGGTGCTTTTTACAGCATTTGTTTACAAGGACTGGTAAACTGATAGCCTCAGTGTTTCTCACAAAAGCTCAAAGATGTTACAGGAAATGTCTTGTATCATTTAGTCTTTTGTCAGTTGAACCCTGCGAAGAGACCAAACCAGAAGTCAGCCTGATCATATAGTGAAATTTGAAAGTGGCCATTTAATTGCTCTTTCTTCAGGTTACATTTATATTATTATTATTATTATTATTATTATTATTATTATTATTATTATTATATTTATACATTTATGTTATCAAGATATTCTTGTTAGCTCATGATATATACTAAAAAAAATAATTTTTCTATAAATGATATCCCAGCAGAAGTACTAAATTCATTCTCCTTACATCTTGTTACCGTGGGGACTGCAGGTTGTTTCAACCTGAAATGTGCTTAAAATGAACATCTATGGGCTTTCTTCAGGTTTTAACTATGACTTAAAACCTCAATCAGTATCAAGCAAATCAATATTGGACAGATTAATGAACTGATTTCAATCTTGCTGCAGCTTACACATAGTCCCTTAATTCCCGGTTTCATTTGTATATTTTGTATAAAATTTGATAAAAGCTATACATAATTTAATAGGAAACTAAATACTAAGGATTGTCAAAGGAAACGCCTGATTGTGGGTGTTGCGCCGCTCTAAATTTAGTCGGTAGTGTTAAATTTCATGAGGGCTTTCTGGGCAATTTAGAAATCAGCTAAATATCAGCATCACATTTCTCATCCTGAGCCTTGTGCCCACGATTACACTTCTTGTGTCCTAAGCTCTGAGCGCTAAGCCCAATACCTGAAAGCGTCCTGTTTAGAGACCTTGATACTGTGGCTCTGTGAATGTTTTGATGCCAAAATACACTTGGGATTGTTGTCAGAAACCCATTTTAATTCATGCAGCTCAGGAAAAGCATTTGAAGTAAATCATGCAGAACTCTGCTAAAGTTGGGACAAATTCCTCAATATGTTTCTTTATCTGGCCAATTATACAGCCCAAGTTTGAAAGGCACATCAGTGAGGGTTTGGTCTTTTCAAGGATTTGTTGGCTTAAAAACACACGGGGACAAAAAAAAACAGACTACCTGATTGTTACGGACCAAGTTTGAGAAAACCAGTTTTGGCGCTCTCAGAACGAAGACATTAAAGTGTGACTCTCATGTTTGTGGCTGTTAGATTATTAGGTTATTCAGGTTTGAGTCAAATGTTAAAGCTCCTTGGTGAAGGAGTGTTGATGATTGTCATTTACAGCTTTCTATCTCTCTCTGGGTACATTACCTGGTTATTCAAGTGACTTAGAGCCATTCTAACAATTGAAAAACTCATTACTATTGCTAGACACCTCTACAAACAGGGAGCTTGTACAGTTTAAAATGCTGCGGTGGCTGCATCTTAACCATGAGTTTTGTGTAAGAGATTAGCTTGAGAAAGCCATTTTGTGTCCACATAGTTTCCTTTCTCTTTTTGTGCAAGCTTGTCTGAACATTGTACTGGGTGTCGTTGGAATGCAAAATGTGCAGCATGACTTGAAATGTGCACTGATAAGCTTGGGAAATGTATGTACTTGTGTATGTGTACTTGTTTGTGGAAGATGTTCTTTTATTAACTCAGATATTTACTAATTCTGCTACTGTAGCTGTATTACTGTAAACCTCATACATGACTGCTGCTTAACTTTACGTTACGAGACTGGTTTCCTGTCTTAAAATCTGCGTAGCTATGAAAGAAAAGAAAAAAACCCCACTCATTTTGACGGAGGATACGAAGGTGACGTTGTGCTGTGAAGCCTAAATGACAGACTTGGGCCTACTTGTTATAGACGCTTGATATTGTCGGCTGCTGGAGGTCATAGCAGCCGTACGCTTTTTGTGCAAAGTCGGCAGTGTGGACATTATGTTATTTTGTGCAAGGCTCTACGGGAATTCTAAATGTTGCGTATTTTCCTGCCTCTCAGGCCTTTTTTTTTTTTTTTTTAAACATTTCTACCCCCCATTATCAGTGCTACTACCAAAGCAGCATTTCAGGGTTACCCGCACAAAGCTGCTTCAGTTCGTGTTGCTGTGACATCAGCCTGCCTGCTTCGCTCGCTCTCTCTTTCTCTCTCTCTCTCTCTCTCTCTCTCTCTCTCTCTCGTGCGTGCTCTCTCTAACCTCGTTGCCACATATACCTCTGAACTATATCTGCCTGCGGCCCGGCGTCAGGTTTCACATCATGACCTCTGTGTAAGGATACTGATTCTGCTGTGGGAGGAGCTTGTTCAGCTTAGGAACACTTGACAAGTTCTTCGTCTCTCAAGGAGCAACACCAAAGTGTAAATCTGTTGCCATCAACTACACTCAGACCTCCGAGTAAATTCTTACTCGATCCGTAATTTGGAGTCGAAAAGGTTGAGAACTATTTGAGAATCTGCCCTGTGGTGTTAACAGGAGATCAGCCATGTTCCAGATCTAACATCTGTCCCTATTAATTATCTTAGTCTGTGTTGTTTGTCATATTGGATGTAACTGTAAAGCCATTTAGGTTTTCTAAGCTTTTTTGTTTGTTTGTTTGTCACATGATGGTGTGGTATTTGTAGTTCTAACCTTGGCAACTATACAAACACTGATGTCTCTCCGCTGCTGAATGTCTCTGCTCGTATCGGTACATGGTGCCTGTGTCTTGGGCTACAACTTAGTGTAGCACGACGTCTCCACTCTGGGAGTTGTCTGCTATTTATATCAACGGGCCAGTTTGTAAACAAGCCCAAACACCTCTTGAGAAATAGATAATTATGTCATTGCGTAAGCTTAATTGCAGAATATTGTGGGAACACACCTGAGCTTTCAGCTTGAGGCTTTTTTTTTGCTTTGTTTTGTTTTTTCCTTTTTTTTTTGACTGAAACTGCTGGCAAATATTTGAAGCAACTTAATATAAATCAGCTATTTATGCATAAATCACTGATTGCACTATGATTTCTAAAAAAGCATTTCTATGGTAGGAACCTGTTTGTGTTGTTTACTGCATATTTATTGATTGAGCTTCTGAACTGTGATTATGCTAGTTTGATTGTAGTAGTTCTTGGTTTGTAATTGAGGCACTTTGATGCAGTGTGATACGTGTATTGCTCCCAATTGCATGAACACTTTTAAATGTTTGCTTCCATGATTTGTTTGGTCCTGAAAATGACACTCTTTGACTATTGTGGTTGTTTAGTGCTTACGTTTCAATTTAATTATTTAAGTAGTTTTTGGGAAAAAGTAATTTGATTACAACATACTCAATAAAACCTCAACAGATGTTTAAATGTATTGTCTCATCCAATAACGCTTGGATATAAACAGCACTTGAATCATGAGGAACAATTTCCTGTATGAAACATTTACATTTAATGACAAAACCAATGGCAACGTTGCAGAAAGGCTAAAGACTTCCTGCAGCGTTTCATGTCCAGGACATGTTGACTGATTTGACTGTCTTCAAGTTTCTTTGAACTGTTATTTTATTAGCAAATGTGCTGTTGAAACAAAATCTTTTGATTTGAGCGTTTCTACAATCGTTCTTTCTGCTTTCAGCAGAATGTTATCATTTGCCTTCAGCAGCTTAATAATAAAACAGTTCTTTAACCTCAAGTTGTCTTGTCGTAATTATGCAGTGTAATAGCTTTTTCAGAGTGATTTGGTTGTAAAGTTTTTATCCTCGTAGAAGACATTACCATATATTTTGGCTATTGGGTTCATGTTTGTTTTCGGAATTTCTTCATTATCCAGAAGTTGTTTTCTTTTTCTTTCCTCTGTGCGCTCACATTCCAAAGAAAAACAATAACAGTGAATGATCGGTTCCCTCCTTGTTGGCACTGCTCACAAAACCACAAAATGTTTCCGAAGCCAGGGCAAGTTCCTGAAATGGTGCATTATGAATATATTGGTGGGGACATTCACTCAATCCCCAGCCGCCATGGTATCTACACATGCTGAAATGATGCCTCGTACAAATCAAAGATTTCAAGATTTTTCATATCCATTGCAGAAGATTTGTTATTACTGTTGAAGACTATAAACACATCCATGTTATTGTCAGGCTGATGTCTGCACTAAAATGCGTTTTGCATCATGGTTACAAGTGTCAATACGGCTATTAACACTAACTATCTCTAGAAATGGATATTTGCATCAGACTTTATTTAATCACATTTTTATTCATGGAAGGACATTGGCAGTTTTCTGAACCTGGCAGATGTAAACATTGCAACATGCTGCAGTTTTCATAAACCACAAACAAATCTTCATGCAGGTTCGATGTGTGAGGTTATGTCAACAGACACGGGAACAAAAAGCTTATTTGTTGTGCAGCTAAAAAAGCAAAATTCCTTTGTTGTTGCGCTGCTGCTGCTTCTTTTGTTTCTCATTTGATTGTTATCTTTGGCGCCGAGTAAAGCCTAACACCCTTTTTCCTCTCTGCATTTTTTGCCTCCAGCTCGCCGCCGTCGTCATCCCTCACAGAAGAACAAAGAGATCAAGTACAGCGAAGGACTACGTTTCGCTGTGCGATGGATGCGGTTCTCGGTTCTCTCTGCCGAGCACACCGTTCCTTACTCTACCAGATCCTGAAGCTGGCGCACCAGGAGAAATTGCTGACGTTTGTTAATCACAAGCAGACTGAATCTCACTGCTGTCACTCTGGCATAAAGCCTCAGGCTGCGCCTCACTTAGTTCCTTTCAGTCAGTGTAAACCCCGTAACTGTAACCAGTGTTTCGCTACAGCTATTTGCGATCATCAAGCTGTCAGTAGCACAGTGTGCCATCCACGACACTGTAAGTCCACTTGTAGCTCCCACGACTGCCATTCTAAAGACTGTGACGGTGACACTCGGCACAACGTGAGCTACAGTTATGTGCATATGTGCCGAGTGGGAGAATCCACTGCTGGATGCTCAGAGAGGATGCACTGCAATTCCTGCCACAGCTCGGCTGCAGGACATAACATAATGTGTTCGTTTGCACCCGCTCCTTTGTTGTGTGCTCCCTCTAATTTGTGTCCCACCTTATCGATAGGTAGTAACTGTCACAATGGCCACTCCTCTTCCTGTTCTACAAACAAAGTCGGCCTGACACAAGTCAGGAGCTCAACAAGAAAAGAGCTTGGGGACGGAGACCCTCCTTGTCCTGTCCTGAAAAGAGAACAGAGCCCCTCTCCTCCCCCTCTGTCTCCGATTCCATCAGACATCGACAAAAAGACTGATGAAAAGCCGCCCTCCCTACTCCACCATAGACAAGATGAACAAACTGAATTAGGCATTGAAATAAGTCGTGCGAAAATGAGCCGTCAAGAAACAGACGTGGACTTCTGTACAGCAGATGAGTCGCAGCGTGAAACCTCCAAAAGTGATCAGGCTGAAAAGAATCAAAGTGGGACTTCACTGCAAGATGTTGTGAATCGCTTCAGTGAGAAACTGGACACCATCAGACCTCTAGACAAGGACCCAGCGTTAGCTACTGCAGGCATCTGTGTCTCTGGGAAGGAAAAACTGCCATTTCCCTCGACCAGCCGGAGCCTGCAGTTTAACACTGATGCACATTTGACTGAAATCATTACCACGGTGCTTCACACCGGCCGTGCGAGTGACTACAATCTCAGTGAGCTGTTCAATCGCCACGATAATGGAGAACCCAAGTCACCTAATACCCGGTCTCGTCGTCGCCAGGAAGTCCTTGCTGCTATCGCGACACCTGCTGATGATGCTTCAACTAGAAGACATACCTTACAAATAAAGCGAGAGTTCGCCCGCCTTGACCCATCCTGCAGCAAGAGAAGGGTCGCAGGTTCAAAGAAGTCGAGATTGAAACAAGGAAATGTAAGTGTTTCACATCCTTCGCCAGACCCAGATGAAGTTAAAGACGTATCTAAAGAAGAAACTAAAGTTGGCGTATTAGCTATAGCAAATGACAAAGTAAAGGAAGGAATCCCTGACTCGCTTCCAACAGAAAGTAACAGCGATGATGTTAAAGAAGAGATTCAGACTGTAATAATAACAGAGGACTTTCAAACTGTTAAAGCAGAAGCAAAAGAAAGGGAAATATCCAGTGATGAAAAAGAGTTTGCTTTCTCAGATAGTCCAATGCCCACCCCAGAGTTACAGTGCAATGGCAAGCAGGACTCAAAAGACAAAGGTGGAGACACTGGAGAGATTTCAGGGACTCTTTACTCAACACAACGGTGTGGGAGCCCCCGTAAAAGTCAGGTAGATGTTAACAGTGCTGTACGAGACAAGAAGCTTGTTAATTCATCTTCAGTTGACATCTCTGAGACTGTCAATAAAGCAGGACGAATTAAAAAGTACCGCAATCAAGTTAAAAGAAAGAAATACCAATTAAATCGCTCTGAAGAGGCAAGAAAATCTGGTAGGAGTATAGTTCTCCCACAGAGATTTTCATCTTATGTCACAGAGCCCAGGAAGATGTTCTTTGTTGCCTGTTTTTCTGAGAAGATCTTTAATCGTGAAGCACAAAAGGACAGTGACTTAACACCCAACATGCTGCATGCCCCATCTAAAGACCCAGACATAAAGGACGCCCAGCTGGTATCAAGAAGTGAAGAAGATTCCTCTTTATCTGAGGATCCAGAGAAACGTCCCATTGAAGCATCACAAAAGCAACATGGACCAACGTCCACAAAACCCACAAATGAAGTCCAGATCCCACCACCGACTGTGGGTGAAGAGCAAAGACCTGAAAAAGACAGCTCAGATAATACAACTGGCAGTGACTGTGATGTGACGCCAGTTAAAAAACTCAGGTCGTCTCCAAGAAGACCACGGCCCTTATTGATGTCCAGTTCTCCATCAGATAAGGATTCCTCCGTCACGTCCGGCGCTCGTGTGGAGAACCCTTCAACATTTCAAATCCAGTACACGAGTCCAATCAAGCTCATGTTTGTATCACCAGTGATGGATGAAGGAGGAGTCAGATACAGTCTCAAATCAGCAAGCTCTGGTTCCGGTATACAAGCAGAGCATTTTGATCCATTTGAAGAGTCTTCATGGTCGGGCGCACCACAGAAGCACAATAGTCCAATCAAGGAACCTGCACCGTCTCGAGAAAAATCAGTTTCTTCACCACTTAAGTCTGCTACCTCACGTACAAGATCTGCTTCTTCATCACCCAAGTCTGCTTCTTCATCACCCAAGTCTGCTTCTTCCCCTGGCAAGTTGGTCTCACCAGCCAAGTCTGCCTCTTCACCACCTAAGACTGCCTCTTCTCCCAGGTCAACTACATCACCTAAAATTGGTTCAAGGCGATCAGGTGAAAGCACTCCGACTAAGCGCATAGCTGGAAGTGAGAGCCAGGGGTCCCCAGGTGACTTGGCATGTGTCCACGAGACCACTCCTCCAAAAAGGCGCCCAGGCCGCCCAAAGAAATTGGGGCCGCAACTGGAGCAAAAAGTGAAGAGGCCAATTGGTCGGCCACGTAAGGAGAAACCTGTAGACCCGGTGAAGGAGGCAAAAACAACTGGAAAAGATCTCCCTTCACCTGACGAAGAAAATGTTAACAAGAATCTCAAAATAACAGTGATGTACGGTCGCTCAAGGAGGAATAAACGAACAGTGTCTGAAGGGTTTGACCAGCTGCAAACAGAATTCAGCGATGCTTGTAAAGCAGTGGGTCTTAAAAGTGACTTTGGCATTTTATTGGACAACTCCAGCACCAACTCGGACTGTATCAAAGCCTCGGAGGAGTTAAATTTTATCACCCCGGCGAAAGAACTTTCCCTTCAGTCTAGCAGCAATATCAAATGTCAGAAGCGGGATGATTCTGTGCCATCAAGAAAACCAGGTAGACCGGCAAAAGTTAAAATATCTGGCATCTCAGTCACAATAACTACCGTGTCACCTCGGCAACGCAAAATTCAGATAAATAAAGATTATCTGCGGCCTTCTAAAACTACAGCTCATAAGAAGGCCCTTCTGCCACATTTCAAATCTGCCAAAGAGCCCCGGACAATCAGTAGTCACTCACCTAGCAAAATAACTCCGGCAGAGGAGGTTATAGGAACAGAAAATGAAAGTCAAGATCGACTGTCAAAGAAGCCTGTAGCAGTGCGACACTCAATGAGAGTGAGAAAACCCTCAATTCACTTCCTTCGAGCTGTTGCCACCTCCGGGTTTAAATCCTACAGCCGTAGCAACGCTCTGCTGCGCCGCTCAAAACAACTTCTACTGAGCAAGGCGAGCAATGAAAGGAGACAGGAGGGCCTACAGCGAAGTGTGGAAACGTCAAGGGAGGATAAACCTCTGTCAAGACGGGAGGGACGGAGCTGCTCTCAAGATATTGGCAAAGTGGCTGGGGTATCCGTATCTTCAATCTTTACCCCTAAAGAGACGATAAGGTGGTGGGCACCATCAGCCGAACAACAGACCATGAACCAGGAGCTTGCCAGGCGAATACGAGTCATCTCTGACACCTGGGTCTCAGACTCAGTGGAAAACAAGGAAACCACTTTGAATCCTAAATTGGGCTCCAAAGGCAAGAGTTGCGTAACCGGGAAGTCAAAACAGTCTTCTGTGGTCCGAACGCTGTTTGATTGTTCACCCGACAAACCGCGGTCCTGCAGCATGCAGCAGATCTGCTCCTGGTTCATGCAGACCACAGAGACTCAGTCTCTTTCTATTGTCAAGAAGACCAGCTCCCGTCATACATACGACCCGGTGCAATTTTCTCGTTCCGCCAACAAAATAAGTGTTTGCAGCAGTCCTCAAGCAGAACGGCTCCGTCGACACATTAAGAAATTTGCCAAAGCTGTGCCAAAAACTCCCTCGCAACATCGAGAGGCTCAGAGACGCCTGAGAAAAAAGATCGAGGCACGTCTGTCGACTCGTAACGTTAAAAGACAACTTTTTACACACAACTTTTCAAAGGGCAAAGCCAATCAAAGAGTCCAACTGTGGAGAAGCAGGGAAAAGGGTCATTTCCAGGCCATATTGATGAGAGCAAGAACAAGATTTTTGACCAAGAGAGAGAGGTTGGGATGGCAAAAAAAGCAGAATAAGAAAAACATTAAAGTACCAGCGCCTTTTTCACGTGGACGAGCTGCAACACTTCAACCTGAACGTAAAGCTTTACGGAGATCAGCAGAAGATGATTCCAACTGTTTGGGCAGCAGCTCTGCCATCGATTCTGCTGAGCAAACGCGGGAGCCGGTGGATGTGTGCAAAGAGCTGAACCTCTGCTCTAAAGCCTGGAGTCCCGAGACCCTGAAGGAGTGCCGGGTGTTTCTGAGGAAGATCAACTCTCCAGACAATGAATCAACCGAAGAGGAGTGGGACTCCTGTACTGTGACTCTGGACAACGGGTCACATTCTGCGTGCCTGTTTGCAGGGAGGGGCAGGGAACTGGTGAAGGTTGTTAAAGCTGTGAAAACTGAACGAAAACAGAGGCTCAGCAGGAGAACCGCCTCCACCGAGCTGGCCGCTTCTGCGCCACCATCGATCCTTAAACCGGACGACACGTCACTGAAGAGGCAGCGAGGCAAACACAAGAGTCCCGAGGTCGCGTCTGCTGAACCGTCACAATCACCACCAGCGAAAATGTTGCGACAATCGCGAGTGAGGGGCCTGACCGGGCCGAAGTGGTCGGACTTTGTATTTGGTAATTAGTTTTGTTTCATTTTAACAGATTTATTCAGCTTACGTTTTGAAGGCATCCCAACATGAACTTGTCTTCTCTTTCTTTTCCCAACAGAAAGCTAAATGAAGCACATGGCCTCCTCTTCCTCGGAAAGGGACCGTGGTTTAACTTGGTGCCTTTGGACATTGAGCTGACCACGTGGACTGACCATTCCACTATGGCTCAGTCTTACCATCAGCAATTATGTAGCAGTCTAACTTAAAATCATGATGTTGCACTATTTTCATCCATGAATATGTTTGTACGGATTTCTTTTTTTTTTCATTCGTTTTTTTTTTTCCAGTCATTTTTCTTTCTCAACATGTTACAGTGGAACAAATTATTACGCCAATGACTTTCAACAGAACAGGTGCTTATACATTGGCCGGTCAAGCTTTCCATGTTGAAGGAAAGGTATTACAATGGTGCTATCACCCCCGAATCATACCAGGGGTAACGTCCTGTCTTAAAGATGATTTTAGTGCAACTCTAGACCTGAATTTATCATTCTAACCCCACGCACCTGCAATCTTATTTTCGTTTATTTATCACAGCTTTTACTTTGGCACAGATTTCAATTCTAAGGGCCTATAACTTTGTAATGTAGGGTTGGTTTAAAAAAAAAACAACAAAAAAAAGCATGTTTGAATTCACCTTTAGCTTTGATTCTTGAATAGATTACAATCTGAGCCTTGTTTGAGATGGTTTGATATTTTAGTCACTGCTGTTAGTTTTATTGCAAGCAAGCAGCTGTTTAATGAAGGAGGTATTGGGATTAATCCCACCACCACCAAATACTGTATTGTGCAAAACAAGTCCACACTCGCGCTCCGCACCGCTCATTTTGAGTGGCGCGTGAGGTGATGAAGAAAATGGCATTATGCAGTCGTAAGCAGGCGATTCTAATTAATTTATTAGTTTGTGGGATCTGTCTTGTTTTACTTCGTCTTTGTGTGAGCATCTTGTCTTCATCCAAAGCGTATTCTGTATGTAGGTGTCAGAGCTACTTCTTGCACTATTCCATTTTGAGATTATTAAACCCCACTACATGGAGTCCTCCCAGATTTCTTTGCACATCCCATGTCCCACCGCCAACCCCCTACTGTAAAACTAGAGAATCTGTTTGGTGCAATACAAACCCAGAGAGTTTATCAGTTATGTAGTAGATATTTTATCGCAGAGAGACGAATGGATGTAGACCAGTACAAATGGCCTGGGATGTTACTGCAGTTTGTTCCATAGGTGTGTAATGTGGTCTTAAAGGATTCTGCTCAACAAACTTTTGTTTTTTTGTTTTGTTTTTCCCCCACCTGCTTCGTTCTCTGCAGAAATCTAAGAGATACTTGTTTTGATAGCATTAATTGTTTTGATTATGAACATACCAGCATTATTAACTTTTGGAACTGCAGGTGGGAGATATAATATTGTTGTTTTCCTGGAGTTGTTGGTTGCTTTACCCTCCTCCCCACTCCAATCACCATGCATCGAGAGACGCCTACCTCCACTGGGGCTCAGCTCGGCCTACCGCTCTTTTGCTTATCAGCCGTGTGATAAATGAGGCCAGAGAGTTGATCGATGAACACTAATCTTGGATCTTTTTTTTTTTTGGTTTTCCTGCGTTTTGTGTGGACGGCAGGTTGGTCCAAGATGTCTTGCTGTTGGACAAAACTTAACCCTGTAGTGTGTATTTGTGCCTGACTACCCCTCGTGTGTGTGTGTGTGTGTGTGTGTGTGTGTGTGTGTGTGTGTGTGTGTGTGTGTGTGTGTGTGTGTGTGTGTGTGTGTGTGTGTGTGTGTGTGTGTGTGTGTGTGTGTGTGTGTGTGTGTGTGTGTGTGTGTGTGTGTGTGTGTGTGTGTGTGTGTGTGTGTGTGTGTGTCACTATGGTTGCTATTCCAACATGAGGGAGGTGGGGAGGCACAGTCTTGTGATTTAAAAAAAAAAAAAAAAAAAGAATAAATCCCATCAGCCCTTTGTTGAAGAACCTGGTGCTAAACATCTGTTGTATATTTTCTTTATTGTGTTTTTATACTGTCCATTGCAGATGCAAGAAACTGCAATCTGTAACTGGAACAATAAAGAGTCTTTTAAAATAACCAATGGGCTTGTTCTTGAGTTGTCGACAATGAACTAGTTGATCAGATTCCTAACTGTGGTGGATCGCAGAGCCTGCGCCAATGGAATCACTGCATACTGAAGATGCCTCTCTGTCATTGGACTGTGGGAGAAAGCCCTACGGAAGACTTTTAGGGCCACTGAAGGAAAAAAAAAAATTCCGAGGCTGAAAAGAAAAACCATCATGCGCTTCAGAAAAAGTCAAAAATCAAAGTCGAGATATTTTTTTTTCACGGTGGAAAAAAAAGTCCATCCATCCACATGCCAGCGCCTGTGACCGCTTCCTCAAAATGCATATCAGGCTGTTTAATGAAGTGATGAAAAGACGCTTCAGGACAGAATTTAGCTCATAAACACGGTGCAGTTATCATCTATCAGGACCAGAAGAGACAGAGCAGCCTGCTGCCTTGTTCCGTCGCGGAAGTTCGTCGAGTACGAAGGACAAAGGCACGGATCCCGGGCTGCTTCTTTAAATGTCTTCTTATTAATCAAGGAAATCCTGTGTAAAATCACATGTCCATAAGCAGTAAGCAACCCGATATAGTCACAATTAAGTGATTTAATGAGGGATGGATAGAAGGTCTCTCCATGAAAAAAAAAACTCAACTTTGATTTTTGACTCTTTCTGAAGCTCATGAAGGTTTTTGGGTTTCTTTCAGCCTCCCAATTATTTTTTTTTCTTCAGTGGCCCTAAAACTCTTCCGTAAAGCCCACACCCCCACAGGGAGACGATACAAACTCCACACAAGAACCTGGACGTCTGGACTTTAAACTGGGGTTTTTCTTGCCGTGAGGTGGGCCTGCTAACCACTACACCACCGTAGCGGCGTGCAGTTTCCCAGCACCGGGACTGAGAAACACTGCAGTACTGAACAGATCTGTTCTGAAGGTCTCCTGCCGAACCCTGAGAGCGAAGCCGCAATATTTCCCAGCAGCACAGTTTATAAGCGAAGCGCCCGCCAAATTACTGAGGTCACTTTCTACACTGGGCTTGACTGGCAATAAAAAGGACTTCTATTTAATTTTATCCACAGCTGTCTGGGACAATTTGTGAGAGCCCATATTGGACAAATACTCGCGGGATTATAATATACTCTTGACAAAAATGTTTAGTGGACCACACAGTGGTTAGAAAACCTGTTTCATAGTGATTCTGTCAAGTCTCTGTTCAAGTCTGAGCTTCTACGTCCTCCCACGTCCCGGGATCTGGCTCAAAGAACACGATGGATGAAGCAGGAGAGAAGATGGATGGAATTCAGTCAAAAGTCTCCTTGTTTACACTTCCATCAGTGTGGAAACATCTGGAGGGACAAGGGGAGATGCTCTTTCCATTTTAATTTTCCTGAGGGGGGAAACGTCCCGAATTTATCAAAACACATTCTTTACTACTGGGTTTCATTTTAAAGAAGTCTGGTTCCCAACCCATTAGGCCACAGTATTATCAATCTGGTCAGTTATTTATTGGCACATTAATTATCTAACAAATCATTTAGATTTTTTTTTTTAATGAGTTTTTACAAATTTGCAAAAGAAAACATGACAAACAAGTTTAGGAACTATTTCCCACTTTATTGATTAAAATAGCAAGTTTGCAGAGAGAACGTAAAGTGACACAGGTTTTTTCACAAAGTTCACATTACAATGAAAGTAAATATGTACACGACAAGTTTTAAAGTAGAAAAAGCTTGGACACAAAGATTTTTTTAATTAACTGAATGACTTTAGTCACTCATTGTCCTTTTAGCTGATGAGCGTGTTCAGGTCCAGTTTAGTCTTCTCCAGCGCGGCGGTCTTGGCTCTCCGCGAGGTACGTAACACAGGAACCGACTCTGGAACGTTTTCGCCATCACTGCAGTCGAAAGCAAGATCAATGTATGTGACATAGTAACAAAAGTGAGCACACGAATGGTCATGTATGGGTTTGTAAATACGTGGCATCGTGACTGAAAATAGTTCCTCACCTCTCCTCCGAGGACTCGGCTCGCCTGCTCGCCTTTCGCCCCCCTTTGGCTGTGCAGACTTTCCTTTGACCTGCGCACACAAACACTCGGGTTACCTCCACATGCTGAGTCAACTCCTTGACTCAGGTAGACGAGAAGAGGTCTAAAAATACGACGGTGCTGTGGAAGACTGCGGGGTTTTTTTCGAGGCGTTATACAAAACCTGCATCACCTCTTTTAGCTCTCTTGGCAGATTTTGATGGATCGTCCGTGGCCGGCTCTGTGGAGACAGATAATTCTTATTTCTGCATTTCCTCCGTTCTGCTCGCCGCGTTCTTTACTTGACGAACGGCGATCGAGATCGACTGAGGCATTTTTAATCCACTTAGCAACATTCTGGTAATAAAGCCTAATCCTTTTAGGGGTACAGCCGTCACCACTGCAGCATAAATCTCGCCTGACAGACACCGAGGATGTAACGTTTGCTACAGCTGCAGAGTGTCAGGTGGCCCTTTATGTCTATTTCAAGCCCCGTTTGCATGTATACCGTCCGCATTGACATCCAGGGGTTGGAGTGCACTGGCACTGAGGAGCTCCGTCTGTTCTTTGGCGTCCACCAGCTGATAAATCATCTTCTCCAGGGCGCGGAGACAGATACGATCCTTCACCACCTGGACGAGAGAGGGGACGTCACACTGCAGGTCTTTCAAGTGGGAGAAGCTCAGTTAACGGCGGTGTTCGCACGCCAAACTGCCGCGTCTGCTCGGCGCACTGGGACCGATTATCTTCAGAACTTTTTTTTTTTCTCACGCCGCTATGAGGTTAGCGCTTCAGAATCAGACGAGGAAGTTTGTGACGACGTTCATGTTTCCATGAGGATGAATCGCAATTTCTCGAAATAGCTTCTACTGCCACCGTCAGGTCACAGGTCACACTTCAAAAGGAGACACTGCGCCCTTTTTTTATTCAAGGTTATCGGTACTGACTTTATCTGTGTGTTACTGGAAACACTGCTCATGAGTTCTCAGACGATTTCACACCCATTCATAATTATTGCAGTGAAAAAGCCTGAATTAAAAAAACAAAACAAATAAAACAACACTACAATATGACTTGGAACGCTTGTGCCTAAAGGAACCCAACGAGTTCACCGATGTCCTCACGTCTGTGTTTGTGTACCTGTACGAGCTGCTGCAGCAGGGAGTGCAGATCCTGCCTGACCGTCTCGTCTCGGCTCAGCTCCAGGTGGCACAGCATCTTCGCGTAGAGTCGCACCTCCGGGGCCGTGGGGTCTTTCAGCATCTCGCCGCACAAACGCACTGCCAAGTAGTCGTGGACACACACCTCCTGAAGAGAGACACGCACAACCAGCTTCAGGAAACGCAGCCTTTAAAATCAGCCACAGAATGAACACTGTGCTGGCCGTGTTAAAAGCACAATAAAAGGCTCAGTGGGCCAATAGAAACATGAACGCTAAGAAGCAAGGTTCCTCCAGGGTGAAAACAGCGATTAACTCACTGAAGTTATTAAAGTTCACACAGTCGATGCGGATGTGTCTCACCTCGGTGTTGGTTGAAGGTTTAATTAAAGCACTGGGGCGGGTTAAGTCAACAAAGAGCTCCAGCACGTTGTTAATATCCACCTCAGCCAGAGGGGAGGTGACGGGGGCGTTCAGGAGAGTCCGAACAGTCGGCAGGAAACTCTCCTCCACAGCCTCCTGGTTGACCCTGAAACACACAACAGCAAACACGTGATCAGATTACACCCCGCGAAGAGTCACGCCATCAGAAAGCACAGAGCACGTGCTCCAGAGTGTGTGTGTGTGGCGACCTGCTGTTGCGGGCATAGAGCTGGAAGAAGACGCCGAGGCAGTGGCGGAGGCGGGTGTCGTCCTCGGTGACGGGGTTGTACCACAGCAGCACCAGGCGGGAGAATATCTTGGGGCTGGAGATGCGGCCCATGTAGATAAGTTTGGCCAGGCCCTCTGCCGTCTCGGTCCGCAGGTCAGACACCTGCCGACAGTCACCTCCATCATACCCGACACTTCTCACAAGGCCCGGCGAGTCCTTCTGTTTACCACGTCAATCGGTCGCCCTCACCTCGCTGTCCAGGAACTCAGAGAGCATCATAAGTATACTCTGCGCCGTGTCTTCTCCCTTCTCCTCCGGAGCCACCGCGCCGTCCTCTTGCTTGTCGGGCGACGCCGTTTGACTGGCAGCTGTTTCAGAGAGCTGCTGGAATCCGAACACCAGCAGCAAGTCGAAGATGGCGCGCAGGGCGCTGATACGAATCTTGATCTTGTCCAGCTGAGCGATCTGAAGCGCATGACATACAAGTGCACATTGATTTCAGGAGGTTCAAAAGGTTTCATCGGTGTTTTAAACTCTATATGCTGAAGGAAATCACCTGCAGCAGCAGAACCATGTGGGTTTTGGCCAGCTCCTTACTATGGAGAGTGCAGGTTCCCAGACACACAACGGCCATGTTGCGGACCGCCGCGTGAGCACTCGCGATGCTGGGCAGGACCTGAGTGGGGAAGAGAGCCAGTGAACTCAACACATCCTTCCTATCCTCTTTCATCCGTCTGCACATGCACAGAATCCCGCCAATGAGTTTTAGAACTGACGGAATGAATTAAATTGTAACGCTGAGAATAATGCTGTGATTTAAACACCTCCAATGACTGTTAAGGGGAAAGACAACTGGCCTGAGACCAGATGAAACATTAGGAAAGCAAGTGAAGCAACACTGAATGACTTTACACAAACACGTACGGGAGAGAATAGATGCAGCCATTAAATACTGCCATCTGGTCCCCACTGTCAAACGCACAATTAACTACTGACGTAGTGTCGGCACTCCAGATAAAAATCTACACACGTTCTTTACTTTAAATCAAAAGCTAAAGATGAACTGTCCAGCTGTGCATTGACGGGGGGGGGGGGGGGGCTACTAATATATCTTGTGTTTCATCAGGGGCAGAAAGACGTTTATCAATGAGGTGCAGTAGACAGGGATAAATTATTACAACAAAACCAGGGAGAGTAGTTCTTAAAAGATGTAATGGTCTGTGAAGATGTTTTTTACCAGAGAGGTCATCAGGGTGCTTATGGTCGGCCCCAGTCGAGTCTTGATGCTCATCTGCTTTAACAGCTCGGCACACATTGTGAGACATCTCAAGAGCGTCTCTGGATCACTCTGAGGAGGAGAAACAACATTTCTCACTTGGTAACCAGTGACTATCAACACACAGATGATACTTGGGAGTTATTTCTGTTTTTGCACCTTCTCGGTGTGGATCTCTTTGTCTGCTGGCTGGCTGCCTTCTGCCACTTCCTGAATGACCTGGTTCCTGTGGTTCTCGAGGTCAGTGATGGAGTTCTTCAGCTCTGCAGCTTTATGGAACTCCTGCGCAGCGATGCACTCCTCCAGGGTCTGTTTAGCCTCCAGGATGCGCACCTTCAACTCTGCGAGCTGGAACGGGAGGTAGGAGGACATAAACAGAGTCATTCCTGAGGTCTGCCGACTGCGGAAACGGGCCGCCGCACCTCCGCTGACTGGAAAAACAACGACAGCTGAGGCTCGCTGCCAGGTTACAAACCTCTGGAGGAGGATTTGCTTTTGCTCGGATACATGAAGCAATAGAAGAGACCATGTATACAGGATGGATGAAAGTTAAAAAATAAATAACTGGACGTAGACTGATGTTCTTGGTTTCTACTGCAGCTTCATTAAAAGCAGAAACGAATCTAAAGGCCAGTTTGACTCAACAATCACAGGTCAGACTGAGCAGAGTCTCACAAGACGACAACAGACGTTAAATAAGGTTAAAAACCCGATCTGCACCTCCCACCACATTTGTGAAACGTGCTTTCTCCCCCAAACCAAAACCATCTGCCAGCTAAATGCAGAGCGGCGCCGACAAACAGAAAACAGACAGGAGAGATGTGAGTGTGAACAGACTGCGGGCGCAAACAGATTAGAACTGATCAGGAAAACGCGAGAAATTCCAGTGCAGAAAATGATTAGTAATCCCATTTTATGGTAATGAGACGCCAGCACCATTACATTTAATTAGACAACACTGTGGAGAATATTCACAAGATTTTCAGTGGAACAAACTCCATATTCATTCATGAGATTCCAACCCACAGTTTTCAATCCTTTAAATAGAAAGTAAACAAAACGGTGATTTGGAAGGGACGGCGGGTAGAATTGTTTCTGGGAGCTTCCATGGAGCCGAGCGTTACTCACCCGGACCTGCTGCCGGCGGCTCTCTTTCTCATCCACCGGCTGACTGGCCTCCGCGATGGGCTCCCTCACGTCAGAGATGATTTCTGCCACCTGGGCGACATAAAGGCGGCTCAGTTCGACATCAGTCTGACTACAACGGATCAAAAACTCTTCAGACAGGATGTCTGGACACCAAAGGAAACCACGTCACGTCAGTAGACTTTGAGATTCAAGCACGACATGAGACCAACCGTTTGGATGCGCCTGTGGTTGTCGGGGATGAGGGCCAGAAGTTTTTCAGTGAGCAGGAAGACGAGGCAGTAGGGCGTCTGTGGAAGAGCCAACATCTCCTGGAGAACAGCCAGCACACGCTTTCTACACACAAACGCGCAACACCACCTCATGAGTCTTAATAGAACTCTAAACATGCAAAAGCCACCGGGGCTGGACGATCAGCTGACGTCCTTAAAGCAGAAATAAGTTCTGTTTTCTCACCTGCCACCCTCCTCGTTGGTATCCAGGCAAGCGATGAGATGGATGAGCTGTTGTGAAATGAACTCTCTGGTCATGACCAGCTCCAGCTGGTTGAAGTCGGCCCTCTGCTCCTCCGAGAGGACAGGCACTGCCTTCAAACATCTGCAGCAGCCAGAGTCGAGAGTCAAGCAGCCGCTCTCAGAGACCAGAGGCGGTGTTTTGCAGCACAATAAACGACAGCTGAGAATAAATTCAGGCTGCGACAGGAACCGAAGTGATAAGTAAAAAAAAAAAAAAAAGTTCATATTGCATGTAACACAACAATGTCGCTGCATCTGTATCAGGCCACTCAATGACTTACAAAACACAAACGCTCCACTCGTTCACAAAAATAAAACAGGTGATACCGGTTATAATTCAGCAAAGTGCTTAGATAGTGAAAAGGAATGGTTTTGAACATAAAGACAAAACGGATGTTTGTGGTGAACACGCTTGACTCGAGAGAGTGTATCACTTCCTTACCCACAGAGGTATTGAGCATACGTGGCAGCGTCTGGCAACACCTGCTCCAGCATTTCTTCACCTTCATCCCCTTTACTCTTGAAGAACTCACACAGCGATCTCCAGTAAAGCACATTCTCACAGGACAGAGAATCCACTGGAATCAGCTTCCTAATCAAAGACAAGGTGTTTTTTTTTACCATCAGACGTTTTGTTTAACAATCACATGTGAGCGAGTGAAGACCGTGTCTGAGCGTACCTGTTGTCAAGCTTGGCTCTGTTCTCCAGCAGATCCTTGGTCGGCGTGTTCTTGAAAATGGCCTTCAGTGTGTCCACGGCCGTTTCTGCACAGTTCTCCACGTCCAGCTTGTGGAGCAGCTCGATGACGTCCCCGTCCAGCCACTGCAGCCAGGCGGGCAGCAGGCGAGAGCAGACCACTTCCCTCACCGCTTCTACAAAACAGTCATAGACACTTTAATTTCCATTGATCAGATGTAAGTTAAGGTGAGCTACTTTTTTTTATTATCAAATACATATTAGGTCACACAAAAAAAAACCTTCTTTGTTTGTTGTGGTTGCCAAAGAAATGCCTTTGAGTTTTGACAAAATCCAACAATAGGAGACACGAGTGAATTATCTTCAGTTGAGAAGTTTTTGTGGCAATTGTATATTTTCTATTCATATATGAGAAAAGACTCAGAGAGACAGTGACCAACGCTCACCTGAGGTGTCGTTGAATCCCTGCTGCAGAAGGTCAACTCTCTGTGCGATTGAAAGAGCTTTAATGTGAACCTTGTCAGCCAGGACCTTAAACAGAAAGAATAGACAAGGCCTTGGCTTTATGTGTACATATATATATATATATATTTTCACTTGACTTGTTTTTCCTCCCAGTGGCTTGCTTACCTGATACGCAAGCTTGCGAACAGCCTCCTTGATGTCTCGGGTGCGTTTAAGCACTTTGGGAAGAGTCAGAGGCGACACCGCGATGCAGGACAGGACGGCACGTCGCACCTCGTGATTACAGTCATTGTCCAAAATCAATATATACGCTGAAACATCAAAACAAAATACAAAACCTGTGCATTAGATGATGTGAATGGCAATGACAAAGTATCTCTCATGCATAAACATACAACAGAATCTGAACAAATCAAATGTTATGTTGTGGGCACATTTTATTCAAAAAGACTTGGATGGATATGGTTCCTATAAGAAATGTGTTGACAACAATGCAGATTTATTTTTAAACTAACCACTGATGGTGGGACATTCCGCATCCCTGGGTTGCTGCAGGCGGGTCATGGCCAAAGCAGCCTGAATCCTCACATTGGGAAACTTGTCAGTGACCCGGACCAGCATGGCTTGGTGAATACGGTCGAAGAGATCGTCGTCAATCTGCGCATTCTCTGCCATACTGCCCAGCAACTTGTTGATCAGCTGGCACGCCCGGAAACGCACCGCATGGCTGTTGGCTTTATGAGACTGTGATAAAAGGAAGGTAGCAAACATAAGTATCAAAAGAGATTGTAGAAAACAAACAAAAACACAACAAAAACAAAGGTGAAACATGTGGGGTTGACAAGAAAAAGGAAGCAGGAAAGAAAAAAAAAAAAAAAGATAAACAAGACAGAAGGAGTAAAATCAGCAAATTTGAATCAGAAAGGTAAGGGGCATAATGCAGATGAGGATAAGATTTGATTTTAAGGTAGGACAAACATCAGTCATGTAACAGGTCTTGTGTTTAGGAAAATCTGACTCATTTATCTTTCAAGAAAGAAAACTTTAGGGGTTTTCCCCAAATCTGAGCTAATATGGTACAAATTATAAATATTGCTCTATTAAAAGACCTTGTATGTATGTATGATAGCCTTGTATGAATATACTCATTTAATGATCTTCCTACCTCCAGCAAGAAGTTGAAGATGAAACTCAGAAATGGATGATCATCATCATCATCATCATCTTCTTTTAACTCTTCCTCCTCCTCCACCTGCGCTTCCTCATCTTCCGCTTTTGGCGGGGACTGGAAACTCGTAGCGAACCTCGCAACAAACTCAATGACGCTTTCAACCGAAGGCTCACGTTTGTACACAATCATCGCATACTTCAGATATTGGACAAACTCCTCATGAAACAGAGTCTTGTCTTCAAGCTGAAAGAGGAGAGAGAGAGAGAGGAGGTGGTCAGTGACACACAGAGAATAATACAGAGGATACAAACGCTAAAAGGTGCACATGAAGAAAACAAAAAGATCTATTGCTCATCTTTGATTCAGACCATCTGGTATGAATTTGCTTACTTCCAAACAACACAGATGAAGGTTGCATTTTCTTATCGGTGCACGGCAACTGAAATTATTGTAATAGCCATCACAAATTTGAGATCTTTGTTAAACCTGCTATTTGATTTGTTTAACATGACAAAAGGTGGATTAAAATAAAGACCAATCTTTTCCAAAGCCTGGACTGCAGCTTAAACAGGAGGAGAGTTTCATCTCAAACAACAGTATCAAAGCAAAATAGCTGCCTAATTACTCCATTATTCATTTCATAAATGTGGCCAATTCAGCTAAATGTAATCCAAACGTTAAGTAGTAACTTTAATCATGTATGTTTTACACTTTATTTTATGTAAACACACCAGACCGGGTACAGTTCTGCAACTTTTTAAGTTCAAAACAGGAAATCGAAACAAGACCAGCACTTCCTCTCCGGAGGACTTATTTCGATACCAGTTGTTCTTTGCCCTTTAATAAGCCATGGATGTTCTGTATGAAGACATTCCTGTTTAGTGCAGCAGCCTCCACCCCCCATCATCCACAGCACACAGACGGACTCCCCACCTTGTCGTAGCGGCTCCTCAGACTCGCCACCAGTTTGGCCTTGTTGTTGTGTCCCTTCTGGGCGCGCTGAAACGCCTCCTTGATGTCTATTTCGTTGTCGGCAGTCATCTTTCCTGCACAGAAGCGGAGATGAAACGGTGTCGAACAGCAGCAGTTCTGATCAGAGTCCAAACAAGCAACAGTAACGAGGGCAGCGATCTGTTCCCTCAGCGGCTCATTAACGCCATCTTCCACTGAAACAAGGGACACAACGCAGCCAAGAGGAACAACACGACGTCCCTCTCGGGAGCTTTCATTAACAAGTTACCGTGGTGTTAAAAAAAAGAAATATATTCTTGATATAAAATGCAAGTAAACAACGCATAAGTTTACACTTTACCCTCTCTTCCGTTTCACGCTCGTCAAACTGCCGCCAGTTTCAAATTCAAGCCGAGTCCTCGAGAGAACTGAGGCTTGAAATCCCGTTGACGTCAGCACGTACGCTACGTCGTCATCCTCGTATTCAGCGTGCAGTATCGACGCTCGCCAACAGGGGAAGTTGGGCAGAGCATCATTGAATTACTTAAGAACGACAGTAATTAGTCCTGTAATGCACGTTGGTCAGGTAACTTCAAAACATTACAATTCTTCAAAAAGCCAATTGTGTTACTATTGTATGAGGTTATTGTGAAGCTTCTCAGTGATGTGAAACGAATATTTAAACACATGTATACATATTTTATTGTTACATGAATGCATATATATATATATATATATATATATATATATATATATATATATATATATATATATATATATATGTGTGTGTGTGTGTGTGTGTGTCCATTGTCCATTACACATTATTGACTTGTTTTTACCGTATTTGTATATAATATAATATTTAGCAATTTCAAAGACTGATACAATATGATAGCAATATATTACATATTGCATAGAGAAGATGAATGGGCAATGTTAATACTCAAGTTTAATTATTTCTTATTTAATAGAAATAACTCATTACATTATAGCAAATATTTATTTGAATGAACATCTCTTTAAAACAGATTTTCCTTAGTGTCCTATATGTATTTCAGCTCCATTGATTGTCATAAAGGCAATAAATGTGTTTTTTTGTAAAGTACCATGTTGTCACTTTATCATTGTTAATGTGTTAAATACCAGTTAATATGACAACATCGAATGCGAGGTGTGATTCCTAATTGCACTTCACACCTTTCACCTGAGCTTATGGCTCATTTTCTATGAATTAACAGCGCAGTCAAGAGCCAGATGGGGGGTCAAGACTCAGTTTAGCTCTAATTTCTCTCATTGTAATCTTGTGCGGGCAAGTGGCTGTTTGCCACAAACGGAAGTCAGCACCCATTTGCCATAGCCTCGCTGGCCAGTAGACTTGAGTGCGCAATATAGAGTTTATCTATGTCTGTGGTACAGTCGGTTGAGAAAGGGGTAAACAAACAATGTTTATAATGTACGTCTTTATTGATTTTGTCTTTATAGCGCCCAGATTTATTTTTTTTTTAATTTTTGTTGAGAAAATCGGTCGAAGACATGGAATGTGAATAAAGCTCAGAAAAAGCATTGCCATTTATTCTGCGTGTATAAAAAGAATAGAAGAATATCAGGCAAGGTGAGGCAAATACATGTATAGGGCACCATTCCGACAGAAGGCAGTTCACAGTGCTTTACAAGGAAATAAACAAAGCAAATACATTAAAACAAGGAAATTAAGAAAGGCATAAAACAAAGTAAATTGTGTTCCCTTCAATTGGAAATAAAAAAGAGGGAATGAAGATAATGAGGGGAGTGACAGGAGTACTCCATAGTATTTCTGGCTCATTCTAAGTTAAAATGTCTTCATTCACCTCTATTAAGTAGGAGTGTGATATGTGATGTGTACACGAGATGTAAATTGTTGATAGGATGATGTTCTATGGAATCAATAATAAAAAAAGAAAGGCATACAAAAGAGAATTAATAAGGTATATGCTTTATTAAGATTAGGGTAATAAAATGATTAAAAAAATCAACTCTTCATTTGAAACCCTGGGTGAATAAAAATCTTTTAAGCTCTGATTTATTTATTTATTTATTTTAAGTGACTGTCAGAAGCCTTTCAGGAAGTTTGTTCCACAGTCGAGGAGCGTATCTAAAATCTGCTTCACCATGTTTGCTTCTGACTCCAGGATCACTACAGTCAACCTCTTCCAGCCGACCTCGTGTGTCTGGATGTTTCATATTCTACAAGCAAATCTGTTGAGACCCAACCATTTAAAGCTTTATGGACAAGAAGTAAGATTTTGAAGTCGATTCTTTTACACAAAGGCAACCAGTGCAGAGATTAAAGCTGAGGCGAAATATGTTGTGATGCGTTGGTGAGGACTCTGGTGATGATATGCAGCTGTCAAACAGATTTTTTTTTTTTTACTGAGACCTGAAACTACACCATTACAATAATCCAGCCTGCTGAAAATGAATGCATGAACTCTCTTCCCTTTATCTTGTTCAGTCAGAAATCATTTCATTCGTACAATGTTATCTTCTTCATATCCTTCATAACTTCACATCCAGTGTTTTCAGGGCGCCGTTGCCAGGGTACACCCTGGACAGGCTGCCAGTCCATCACAGGCCAAACACACAATCATTATTACATACTTCTCCTCCGTCAAAATCACCACTGTGTCTCACCACTTGTGTCAGTTAGATATATATTTTTTAGAGACAACTTGAAAATATCAATTAATAACCCAATAGCACAAGTTTCAGCATATCATTCAAGTATTCTTTTAAAGCATTGCTCAGCCCTCATGCTTAACACAAGATCTATTGAAAAGGATAAAGATGAGTGCAAGACACCTTGAGTGCAAGAAAAAAAATGACAACAGCACAAAAGGAAATTTGTGCGTGACTGAAGAACAGAACAGAGAGGTCCTCAGCTGCGGCTTTCAATACCCAAGAGAGGTTTCTGACTGACTCTCTCTCTAGGGTTTCCATGTCATAGCCTGGACCCAATCAGGTGAATAAAAAAAAAAAGGTTTTACGTTTGATTATCCTTTAAGTGTCAAAAATCTCAACTAAGAGTTCTTCATATGTGTGGATTCGCTGCTGTACTGGTTCGTTTGTTTTTAATATATAAACTCAACAATTTTTGACTTCTGACGGCACAAACCTGAAAAAAAAAGAAATTTTTCTATATATTATTGAAAACCTAAAATGAATCAAATCAAATAATAAATTCTGCGTCCATTATATCAGTATGTTACTCTTCTTATATTTGTACATTCTCTGTTGAATGTTTTCTGAAACTAAGTTCAATAACTGCACAACACCTGTCACCATCAAAACTAATACAGAAATACCACAGTAAAGTCATTGGGAGTCAAACGTGCAGCTCCTGTGTTTGTGCTGTGATGTCCAGGGCCACAGCTGCCCATACAGCTGTGGAAGAAACAAGCAGAACCCCCTTGGGATGAGCAGGAACATGCTTCTCCAAAGATAGACAAGTAATCTAATTTCATACCCAGTAACCGTTTCTGAAAATCACTTTAATATAAATGTTAGTCTGTCAGTGTCTTTAGACCCTGTGTGCATGTGGCCAACACATCATTGTGGTTGTGTTTTATTTAATTAAATATTTATGGTTTGGAATAACAAGAAATGTCTCTCTTGGACCACACATGCAGTCGATGTCATTAGCAAAAAAAAAAAAAAAGATGTGAGAAAAATGGCTTTTGCCTCTTCAGCAAACACTGGAGTTGTGTGATATTTAGACATTTAAAAGCTTTCTGTTGAGATTCTCACGCTGCAATGGATGATCAATGCATGGAATAGTCTGCTGTGCTCCATTAGCCACACTAACTCATTATTAATACAATTAAACGTATTATGATTGATGTTAGGTATCTCCTTGTCACAGTGTAAATTAGAATCCACCTCGAAGCTATAAGTGTAACATGGTGAATTAACTTCACTTCGGTGCTTTCTCCCTCTTCACCATGTCTCCCATGCTTTCATAGGATCAGTCACATCCCACACTCACACGCAATAAACTCACTCACAAATAATGACAGCTGCCATGCAAGACACTCACATGCCATTGAGATAAATGTTGCTCAGTGTCTGCAAAGGGACACTTAGACACATGGGTGGGGTGAGATAGGGTATCAAACCACCAACCTCGGGACTGGGGATCCCTTGCGATGGGGAGTGAGCTAGTTGTACTTGAACCAATTTTCTTGCTATAATCTACAATAAAATCTTTCCAAACTATACCAGTAAAGAACAGTCATGGTGTGTCTTGTGACCTTGTCTTAAGGTTTCAATAGGGTCTAAACCGTCAGTAGCCACAACCAAAGGTATCAAAAAGCCCAATAGTCTCCTTCTGCATCTCTTTGCATGACTAATTATGTAAAAACTGAAATGATTGTGTGGTAGAAGAAGAAAAACATTTCAGAAATTGTTAGACACAAGCCTGAGTACCCCAGATGGTACCAGTCAAAGTATATTCAATCAAATCATCACAACACAAGAGATCTGGGTCAGACATGCACTGTCTTTGCAATACAATAACTGTCATGTCCGTTCTGTTCACTGAGCTTGAAGGGACCATAGGTGACAAAATCATGGTGTTTTTCTCTATAGAGAGAAAAGGTCAGAAACCAGTCCTTCATTTATTCAATTGTGGAAGTGAAAAAAAAAGAAAACTGAATGTTTTCTTACAGAGGTTTTAAAAAGAAAAAAAAGAAAAAGAAAACCCCTTCATACATTTTTGGTGGCAGTGGTAGCGATAGGATTGGGAGTTTGCAGGTTTGAATCCCACAGCTGACTGCAGGTCCCTAAGTAAGACCTCTGACCCCATCATAATTTAAAGCTGAACAATAAAGCAATTATATACCATATTTATATATATATATATACCAATTGTTTACACTCCCTTCAAATGTGGCTGTTCAGATCACGGATTTACTCTTTTTTTTCCCAAAGCGGTCGAATATCTTGACATCTAGTTCTAACAGGCCATGAACCAGCCTTTATTCCTTGGGTTTTCAGGATACATGTGAACTGATAATCCTGCTGCATAACTAACTGTTCCAGCGGGGAAAAATAACACTCTATAGGACTTGACTTAAAATGATGAAATAACATCAGATTTTGCATTTTTTATGAAAAACATTGACACTTGTAAGGAATGAGACCCAAACATGGACCGCTCACCAATAAGCTCAATCCTGAGACTTTTCAAAGCAACATTGAAACATCTCAAACCAATTTCACTCTTGGGGCATTTAATTTTGGGATTTCCTGTTCTTTATGTGGCAATGTAAAATGTACTTGTATAGGCCGAAAAACAAAAAGATATAGATTTGTGCAATTTTGACCAAGTTACCGAGAAACTGAGAAAAAGTGTCCCCTGTATGTTTTCTCACGGGATGTAAATCCTACCTGGTAACAAGGGTACAACAGTGGGTCTCACCCCACAGTGACACATGTGGGACCCTTTAAGATTAAATGGAGTCCTCCACTTTATGAGATGTGCATCCAGAAGGTGTGTTCGTTTCAGAAAGACTCTTCTGAAATCAGTGGTAGTACATAATGTTGTTCTGGGTTTTTTTTTATCTCCAGTAATCGTGCTGCGAGGATGAATGGACGCCCTCTGTGCTATCTTGGGGCTGTTACTGGGCTTTAGGCTCACGGGCAGGACTCCTGAAATATGCCCTCTGTGTCATTCTGTTTACGACAACTGACTGATGGAGTAAAATCACACGACTAGACCCCAGAGACCCCCCTCCCTCCCTCCTCCCCCTCCTCCCTCCGCACGGTGATGGGCATTGATACAGCAGCACCGGTAGGGGCGGGGCGGGGCGGCACTGCAGCAGTGCGCCTCTCGAGCTGTCTCTCTCCGGTAATGTTCCATAGGATACAGCGGCCCCTCTCCGCCCCTGCCGTGAGACAGGTGGTCGGACTATATGCCCCCATCCTCTAGCGCTCCCCTTTAGAATAGAAAAAAAGAAAAAAAAAGAAAAGAAAAATCTGTTGACAGCAGGAAGCGCGTCCCCGATGGACTTCCAGCGTGTGACCTCCGCGAGCACCGGGCGGACCGCAGGAGGAGAGGAGGAGGGGGGCAGCGACCGGAGCGCACGAGGAGAGCCCCGCCGATCTACTAACCAGCGTTCAGCAGCGGATTCCTCCAGACGCCGTTCACGGGAGAGGCTGCACCGACAGAGGAATGAGATGCACGAGTGAAAAAAAAGTTGAAGCGATTTCGGTGGGGTTCTTTTCATCTGGGATCATTCGTGACGAGCCTCCGCTCCGGGAAGTTCCCCAGGGGGGTATTTCGTTATGGCTTCGGGCGCCGGCAAGGCTGCACAGCCCCCTGGGCCGGGCTCCGCCGTTAACGGGACTGCGGCAGAGTTCCCCAACATCGAGCAGGAGCTGTACGACTACCAGATGCACAGCAAGATGTGCAAGAAGATCGCTCAGCTCACCAAGGTAAGACCTGCCTGCCCGGTGCGCCGCGCTGTGCTGCGCCGCGCCGCCGGGCTGAGGACTGATCTGAGGATGGACGCTTCACTATCTGCACATCCTGTTACTATGTTACAACGACACTCAGCAAATAAAGAAAACGTTAACATCGCATGAAATCATTCCCTTGAGAATCATGCACAGCCCAGGAGAAGTACTATAAGATAGGTGTATCTGTATTAAACCCACTCTTAAACTCTTTATGGGTGGATATGCTTGGGGGGAAAAAAACAAAAAACATTTGGATATTTCTTGGACACAATGATGGGGAAAACTTGGACCAGTCGGCTGGTTACTAATGTCAGATACAGTTATCTGACGTTAGATCACAGAGAGCTTATAGGTGGAGGCTGCAGACACACACCGATGTGAGTGCCAACAAACCAGCAAGCAGCAATCAAAGCTGATGCAGACTATTTGCTCATCTTTACACTGCATTAAAATTATAACCATAATCTAGATCTAGAAAATGCATAATTATATTGTGCATTTCTCTCAGACAACACAAAGCCCAGAATCACGCTTCTTTGTTTGACCATCACAGGAGAGATTGCATCCAAAGGTACCAATTAACAGTGCTCAGAAAAAACAAGCAGCAAATGCTGATTCCTCTTCTTAATAGAGGCAGCAATAGAGAAAATAGTGGCTTTTATTTGATCTTTTTTTTTTTTTTTTTTTTAGATAAGCACACATATATAGTGTAACACCCTCCATGCATGCCCACCTATCAGTGTGCAAGCAGGGATACTTGACAGCTGCAGGAGCAGCAGCATCTGTATCCCTTTTTAAAAAAAATATATACAGCCAGTGTTTCTATGTTGGGGATTCTCCCTCTCTGTGCTTCACAATAATGCTTACAGAGGCAGGGCATGACCCATCGCTTGTAGAGCTATGACAATTACTGATTACTGTGCACTTCCCATCCTCCCATAAGGGTACACCTCTGTGCAGCCTGTGTGTGTGTGTGTGTGTGTGTGTGTGTGTGTGTGTGTGTGTGTGTGTGTGTGTGTGTGTGTGTGTGTGTGTGTGTGTGGGTGTGTGGGTGTGTGTGTGTGTGTGTGTGTTTGTGTCCAGGAATACATGCATGCAGTGCAATACTGGCTGTGTGTGTCGTTGCGTGCACAGGTGCTCACAGAGAAAGATGACACAGAAGTCGGGTCAGCACTTGTGTCTGTGCTTGTTAGGAACATTTTCCAGCTCTGTCCTTCTACCTCTCATAGCCTATACTCCCTGCATCCCAATAACTCTCCTCTGAAGCCTGGACATGTCTCCTGAAACTTTATGCACGCCATGCCAGCCCCGGTTTAGCTCCTTGATGACCCCAGTAAATAAATCCAAAACCCAGAGCGCTGCTGAAATATAAGTATCATCAAATCCAATATTTGGTGTAAGCACTTCCTTGGAGCTTTGGGATGCTGGGCATGTGACACAGGGTTTATTTGAGTGTTTTGGGGCGGGGTAGTGAAGTGGAGAGGAAGTGGCAAAGTGGGTCAGCGGCGGTAACCTTATATTTTTAATAACTCGGGTCCGTGCATGAACATGGAGGCGTTTGCGGACGCACTTACGCAATTGTACTTAACACACCTCCTCAAGTCTGCTCTTCCCTCGGTCTTACACTCACCCATCCTCACTTCTGCTTGACTTCCAACGACTTCCTCCATCCTCCCGCCCCCTCTCTCTATCAGAGAGAGTGGTCCGCCTTGGCTGAATGGGTGCTGCTAAAGATAAACCAGCCGCGCGTCGTTCGGACTGTGTTTACATGGCAGAACAAGCCAATGGGAGGAAGGAAAGCTGACCATGTCAGGCCAGCTGTTGTTGAATGTTCACACAAGCGTGTGCGTGAACAGACGTGCGCACGCCCACATGAATAACAGAGAAGAGTGGTGTCTTGACGTGACTCATATAGATCAACACAAGCACATTAACGTGTGTCCATATGTGCATATTGACACCCACACTGGCCCTGTCATTGGGTTTTCTGGACATGTACACTGAGACAGTGTTCCCTGCTTTGTAATCCAGCACACTCAGTTCCCTTTTTTGATATGTGTGGAGGTATTTGTGTGGGGAAGAGGGGCTGATGTAAAAAAAAAAAAGTGTATTCACGCTCACTTGTCTCTTTGCCTAACCTCTCTGCCGTGCCCCAGCCACTCAGGCTACATCTCACTCCCGTTTCGTCTGCCCCCCGAAACCCCCCGTCCAGGCTCCTCTTCACACTGTAGACAGAATATTAATTTCATGCTTTGCTGACTATGAAGTTATTGTCAATAAGCATGGGCTCGGACTTGTGAGGCTACATGAATAACGTTATCGACTGGCAGGATCAATATGGGGCTCTGGAGGCAGGATTTACAGTAGCAAGCGGCTCTCGCCACTCCCTGATCGAGCTGCCAGGCCAGGGGTCTTCAGATTTACACCTGGAGAGATGAATCAAAGTGTGAAGTGGTGTTTAATCTCGTTGTTGCAATTTTGACCCAAAAAGTATCACACTTTGCAATTATTGAGAATTGTATTTGAACGACAGTAAATTGAATATATCCAAAAAAAAGATGTGCAAATTATTGAGCTAGATAGTGTTTCTCATATAGACATAGTTACCATAGTGTTTGGACCCTTTGCTTGAGTCATTTTCCTCAATTAACCAAACTGATTGATGCAGTCGTGTTATGAATATGAGAAAAATGTGAAAAAATGATTTTGCTTTAACATCAGCATTATAGAAAAATAACTGTTTTTAAACATACAATCAATGAAACTACTATTTTGTGTATTTTCTTGGTAAATAACAGATTGTATTGGAGGACAGTACAAAATATGTGAAAATCATGTAGTTTTGGTTACTTTTATAACACTACACTAGATATTTGATTGTGTAATTTGCATGAAATGGGTCAACCTTTGAATAGATTTATATTCTACCATTAGTTTCTCAGTTCTTATCAGCTCAACTGTGTCAAAACTCCAAACCAAGACATCATGTTACATATATTTTTCATAATTATGACTTATTGATGAGAAACATAAAACACTGGGTAGAGATGTAGACCTGAGGTTGTGGCACCTTAAGAGGAAATGACGGCTGTAATCGCTCATCTCAACTAAAATGAGTTGCTTCTATGTAAGATTTTTTTTTTCTTCTTATTTCCATTTTGTGAGTCATCTTCTGACTCTTTGGCCATCTGGTGACAACTTTTCACAATATCCAACACTACTTTGTGTGTTTTGGGTATCTGGCTGATTATTTGTTTGTGTGCTTTGTATTTTAACTAATATGATATCAAATCTGAACCTTTCAGACTACACTAAGTACAAGTATTGCCTTTTTGTTTTTGAGTTTTAGAGGCTGCACTGAAGTTAGATGATGCAAATGTTATCATCAGAGTTCCATTACAGAGGCTTATTCATCAAAATATGACTGCATAAGTGTTTTAAGAATCACCATTAATCATTTTAAAGATGTTGTCAAAATATTGGCTTAAAAAAAATAGAATTTGTCCTTATTGCCCAACTCTTGATAATGAATGATGCCGTTTAAGTTGCAGCGTGACAACAGACCAAACAGACGAGCTGAAAATATTAATTTTGGTTTCATCAACGTTCACTTAGAGGCAAAGGTCTGAGAAAAAAAAAAAACTCTGAAAAATCTAATTGTACCTCCGCGTGAAGACAGATGATCATCCATACTGGTGTGAACATCATTATTATTGTAGCATTTTTGGCCAAATCACTTTCCTTAATTGTGATGCAGATTGCATGCTGGGCTGCTTCACCCGGCGGGAGCGTCTGACCTCACCAGTGCTTTTGTTGCTGAGTGGGAACAAACGCTGGAAAACACTTTCCAGAGTCTTCTGGGAAACCTGAAACTAGAAGAGGATGTTTCCTATACGTAAGATTGACCACATGTGTGGATTCAGACTGTTCAACAATTATAACGCTCAGGTGTCCCAATCAGTTTCATCATGTAGGACGCGCCTTTGTGCTGGAAACTTCCCAAGTCTACATCAGGAACAAACGTTAGAGCAGAGGTGCACACCTCTGGCCCTCGGGGGGACCAGAGTCCTGCTTCAACACAAATGAATGGAATGAGTGGCTTTGTGATGAAACATCTGCACGTTTTTAGCGTCATCATGCTCAAACCTGCTTCGGCGTCCTGCACTAGGACCCTTCAGGACCACACTTACCCTCCGTTTTGGAGAAAGGTACATTTAATTGTGTCCTCTTCTATTTTCGGCCTCGCTCTCTCGTTCATACCGACCAGAGAGGACGGCCAGGAACAGCACACACCCCCCCTACAGTGCCTGCCCTCGTTTTAAAGTCTCCGTCATTCCTCTGAGTCATGAGTCACGGTTCAAAAGGCAAAGTTCATGCTGCACAACATGATTGAATATCTAGAGTGACACACTGTCCTGGTGTCGGACCGACAGGATTTGGTGGAACGTCAACTCAAACATTATATATGAGGAACTGGATTATTAGAAATTCTGAACAGATTTATGGAAATTGATGGTGATGAGTCCATGGAAGTGCATTGACACACACACACACACACACACACACACACACACACACACACACACACACACACACACACACAGGGAATGTCCAGCAGTGCTGTACCAGCTGCATGTGCAGACAGAGAGGCGTCCGGGTAAAATATGAGCCCATGTGTCTCCAGCTTACACACACACACACACACACACACACACACACACACACACACACACACACACACACACACACACACACACACCTCTGCTGGTGGGTAAGTGAGACGTCAGGGTCACAAGGAGCAGATGATGACACTGTCGACATTGCGTAGAGGGTAAAGTGAATAGTAGGGAGAGAAAAAAAAGCAATATTTCACGTTCGTCATACTCTATATGGGGAGGTGGGAGATGGATGCTTGGCATGCCAGCGGACATCACTGCATAAAGCTGAACTCTACTGGCTCACGACTCACATTATGCTCACAGTAGTGGTGCAGTTTAAAGTCTGTTATATGTGTTTGGGGTATTAGCGTGTTTGCATGTTGGAGTCAGTGTGATATTCGCTATCGTAAAGGCGCCAGCTCAAATTGTTGGCTTCACAACGTCTGTTTGTGGATGAATATTGGTATTGGCTGGAATTAGAATGCACCTCTGTGGAATGAATGCGCAGAGAAAACAAAAACAAAATGGAGGGAATCCTGTTGACACACGACGAGGCAAACTATGAAATGGTCAGTTTGCATGGCAACGACAAAAACCTGGTCAAGAAATAAGCTTTGAACCATTTTATGAAAACCATCATTATGCTGCCTCATGTTCTATGTATTTACATTCTGTTAAAACATTGAAAAAGTTGAAACATATTTCATGAGCAAGAGCAGCATTTGCAGTTAGTGTGTTGAGTCACGGCAGGCTGAACCAACGTCACCAACATGAGCTGCAACAGTAAAGTTGTCCTAAAGGTAAAGGCACAGCTGCTAAATCATTTCTTGCTGATGCTCTGCAGGTGATTTATTCTCTGAACATGAGGAACGAGGAACAGGAGGCAGCCCTGCAGGCCTTGAGTCACGCCCACCACGATGAACTGCACCGCATCCTGATGGAGACGTGCCAAGAAGGGGAAGGGTCCGTGTTAAGGACACGCCTCCTCGAACTGCAGGAGTCTCTGGATGAGCAGCAGAGAGTCGGCGCGCAGGTGTGTGCACGGGCGAGTCCTCACGTGTGTGTCTGTGTGTGCGCACTATTACCCGACTCATTACAAGAGAAGCCCACCACATTCAAGGGGCATGATGTATCACTGTAATTGAACATATAACCTCCCAGCAGGAGCACCAAATGAAACGCGTCCCAGATGTGACCGACAACAGTTCAGCCCACCTCAGCTCGCCGGTTACTTTACGCCGTCTGAGGCTTAAAAATTTATGTGCAGTTCACCACAATCAGACATGAATCATAAATACCCACATGACTTTCTTATGAGCTCTTGTGGGAGAAAAAGACATCTTAACAAGTAAAGACATAAAAAATTGACATGCATCCTTAAACATTCATTTTGAAATGTTTGGTCTGTCAGTCGCAATTTGATTTTGTGTCAGTTGGACAGACTTTACTGTAGTTTTGAAGCAGGTGCATCAGTTTGGGTATGTTGCAACAAAACAATTGTAGTCACCCTCCTGAAAATACACGAGAAGTCTTTTAACAGCTGAATGCAATGGGTGTGTTTTTTGCAAAACAGGCGGCAGACAGAAAAGTGGGGTCAGTCGTAGGTTAAATATTTTTAGGCACCAGAGGTGCAAAAATAGTCAAAGTGCAGTGCAGTAAAACCTAGAACAGGGAAATACAAACATATGAATTGAGAGTTTCTCCTGATAATTCAACTGTAACTGAGAGTGGAGATGTTTAAAATAAAACAATTTCACTTTAGCTCTCCCATTTGAATCTTTCACATTGTGAAATATTTATTTTTATTCAAGTAAAATGAAGTGATTTTCCATGTATTTGTTGTTAATTGTAACACCCGCTGTCACCCACAGTGGATGTTAGTGTATAAACACATGATGAATGACAACTCGGTAACTCGCAGTCGGAGTAATAAACCATCTGTTCTTAAATAAATATCCATTAAATACTGTGTACTTCCAATGTGTTACTTGAAATTACGCAATGTTTTGTATGCAATATGTATGGTCTAAGTAGGCCATGTGCTGCCATGAGCATAAGGGTAGGCTGTATCATATGTTGAATATAAAGGTCTGGTTAACTTCAACATTTGTCTTTAGGTCCAAATTCAAAGGATTTCCCAATCAAAGCCATCATTGTGCCTTTGCTGCCAAATGCATTGTTATTGTTAGGAAAGGTCCTACAAATATAATGAGTCAGGACAACGTCTCCCGCTCTGTTTTTATTCTCTGCAGTTGACTGCAAACAAACATGTTGCCGACTCATTACTGCTGATACTAAATAAAGAGGGAGAATTCATGTCTCCAGCCGATCTGATCTCCTCCGTGCAGGCTGGTGCAGGCATATCGACGATTCTTTGAATGTCACATTATAGTTAATTGGCAGTTATGGCTGCAATCTGTCCTTATTTTTCAGATATTTTGTTCTTGTTGTACTATTCACTGCAATGGTTTTGCAGTTTCCTCAACATCCTCAGACAGGCATGGGTTAGATGAAATAATTATGACAGCATAATTTCTCTTTAACAGTCATTTGATAAAACTAAGGAAAAAAAATGTGATTTTTCTCAATATTAAGGACACGCTGTAAGAATGAATGTGTTTAACGTTATGCATGAGTGTAACTTATCCCCTGTGCCTCCAGGTGCAGGCAGACTTTGAGTTCTTCCGCGTCCAGGCAGAAGAGAGGGAGCGTGAAACTGAAGCAGAGCTGAGAAAAGAGTTTGAGAAGAAGCTCCAGGCCACAGAAGAAGAGCTCCGGGAGGCCAAGGCCCAGATCAGTGCTGCCCAGGAGGAGAGCCTGAGACTGGGCGAGGAGCTGGAGAAGGCCAGGGGCCACGTGACGGAAGCCGACGCCAAATGTGAAGAGCTGCAGAAAGAAGCTGATGAGGAGAAACAGAAGAACGAGGATGAGAGACAGAAAGAGAATGAGGAAAAAAAGAGGGAGGAGGACGAGAGGAAAACAGAGCAGCGTGAGGATTTGGAAAGAGTGAAAGCGCTTTCAGAGGAGGTACAGGCACTGAAGGAGGAGAGGGATCGAGCTGAGGAGGAGAAGAGGCGAGCTGTGAAAGAGGAGCGGGAGCACTGGGAGGAAAAACTGAGTGATCTAAATGAAGAGAAAGAGGACATGAGGAAAAAAATAGAGGCAGAGTGGAGGGAAGAGCGGCAGAGGTGGGAGGAGAGGGAAGAGGAGGAGAAGAAAGGAATGCACAGCGCTCTCCGGGAGAGAGTGAAGAGGGCCGAAGCAGAGGTGGAAGGTCACCTGGAGAGGCTGGCTGAGAGCAAGAGAAGCACAATGAAACTGCAGGAGCGAATACAGGTACACACTAATGCATAATCCCCTCACTCGTCATAAACAAGGGAGGCAGTACTGTGTCAAGGGAGTGGAAAAGAAATTACAATGTCTCTATCTGTGATGCACCCAGTTAATGATTGTGTTGATGGGAAAGAAGGGAGGTGGGGAAGAGGCAGAGGAAGAGAGAGGCGGGGGGGGGGGGGGGGGGGGGGGGGGGGACTCTCGCTTGTCTATCCACAGTCTGCCCTCACTGAGTGCTATTCCCACTGCCAGCTATCTGCTAATGAGTAGTTTGAGCAGGATAGGTTCGCAGCACCACCACCATTACCACCTCACGCATGAGCATTAAGAATCCCTTTGAGAGCTGGCACAGAGCTGACATAAGCCCTCACAGCAAACCATTAAAGGCCCACAACTGGGCAGGATCGCTCGCTGACTCACCACATTTCAACCCATCTTTTTTTTTTATGTTATATTTTAACTCTAACACTCGCTGTGTGTCTGGCTTGTGTTTTTTCTCCCTCCTACACATCTGTGTCAAATTTGTTTTGGCCTTCTCTCTATTCCTCTTTTCTTTTTCTTTTTTAAATCCTCTCCCACGTATATACCATACTTCCTCTGCATCTGTCACCTCGCTTTGCCCTCACGCCAAACTCCCTCCTGTTCTCGCTGCCTGTCGTCAGGATCTGGAGGAGGAGCTGGAGCTGGATCGAAGGCGGGTGTCTGAAGCTGAGGGCATGGCCAAACGGGCGGAGGAGGAGCTCGCGGTGGCCAAGGAGAGGCTGCTGCTGCAGGAGGACGAGCTGCAGAGCAGAGCAGGTAGCTTCTTCATCTGCTCATCTCATTTATCCCCTCCGTCGTCTGTGTCACTTTGTCCAACTCGGTGTCGTGTGTGCTCGAGCCATTTTCACTAGTGCGTCTAATCATAAAATTGTTGACTTTTTAAGGGCGGGTCCTTGATACTAGAAGGGTCTTCCATTGGGATTTGTTCATATAAACACACTCAAAGTGGAGTTTAAGCCACATCCACACTTTGACTTTGTATCTGCTTGCTCTCTTATCTTCTCTGTCTGCTGGAATAAATTCACCTGAAAAAGTGAACTCAGCTGTGCACAGTTCATTTCCATTATTCATTCAGACTCTGCGTTATACAAGTTTGTGCCTCACACCATTATAATATATACAGAAAATGCAACAAACGCCGATTATTTATTCTCAAACAAAGCCGTACAATTTCATCAATGTGTCATCATCACACAGTCAGCAGAAAAGGCCCGAGATTCATTTATTGCAAAACAATGACTCAGTTTAGGGGCCTCCTGAGTCAGTATTTGTCTAATGGAGGTCTATTCTGCATCACTTATACATAATCAATATGCTTGTGCAGGTATTGTGTGCGTGCACTTATGTTCATTTTTTTGTTTGATGTGTGTGTGTGTGTGTGTGTGTGTGTGTGTGTGTGTGTGTGTGTGTGTGTGTGTGTGTGTGTGTGTGTGTGTGTGTGTGTGTGTGTGTGTGTGTGTCCTTGTCAGAGGAGCTGCTGAACCGTGGAGGCTGTGAGGTGTGTGTGTGCGCCGAGCTGGAGGAGTTGAAAAGCCAGGTGAGCCGCCTGCAGAGCAGAAACAGAGAGCTGGAGCTGCAGAGCAGCGGCCGAAACAACGACCACGCCCGGCAGATACGTCAGGTATTGCTCACAAGATGCAGAGGGGATAAAAATGCGACACTGATGCAGAGACATTGTAGATCAGAAGATCAGTTTCGCTCAAGAGCGACGTACGGCTTAGTTTGAGTTCCCCTGGGCTGAAGCAGCAAAAAGTTATAAGTAGCCATAAACAACATAATTTCTTTCTCAATTGTAGTGTAAATAACAACAAATACATTGTGAAAATGTCCAAATTTAATGATTCTGTCATTGTTTTTCTAGCAAGTGAAGGAGCTCACTTTTACGTCACACCCTTATTGTGGATGTCATGTCTTGAATATTCTGTGTTTCCAGCACGCTGAGGCCTTGTCCAGCTTGCGCTCAGAGATGGTGAGAGCCCAAACAGAGGAGCTGCGTCGCATCCAGAAACACGCAGATGATGAACGCGACAAGCTGCAGAAGGAGATGGAAAGAGAAAGAGAAAGCCTCCAGAAGGAGAGAGAGCAAGAGAAGGACAGGTTTGAGAAGGACAGGAACAGAATGCGGAGGGAAATAAATGAGGAGAAGGAGGTGCTGCACAAAGAAGTGGAGGAGGCCAGAGAGCGTCTGAAGAGAGAAAAAGAGGAGGAGGTTGACCGGCAGCGCAAAGAGCTGGACGTGGAGAGGGTTCGAGTTCGATCCCAGCTGGACAAGAACATCGAACAGGTGGAGGCGGAGAGGGCGAATATGCAGCAGAAGCTGGAGGAGGAGAAGAAGAGGCTGGGGGAAAAGGCGGAGGAGGACAGGAGGCGGCTGAAGGAGCAGGTGCGGAAGGCGATTGAAGAGGTGATGAGGAGACACGCCGCGGAGCTGAACAACCTCCAAGAAGCACTGAGCTCAGAGAAGAAAACCAACCAAGAGGTCAGCACTTTCAGGGAAATTAAAAAAGTGGATCCTCTCTGTCAGAATGTTTGCAGTGCTTCACATTTACGTTTAGTAAATACGTTTTTTATCGCACCGCTAAAGCTCATGTTACACTGAGACCAAACAAAACGTCTTGGACAGATGTTGGAGTCAGATGACGCGCGCCGTAATGAAATGGACACAGTTTCTTCGTCATGTAGCAGAACTGTAAAAATAGCCTACTGCTCATCTTTGGAAGCTGAATGACGCAGGCTTAATCATTTTAGTTTTAGGTGCAGGGGCAGTTTGCTTGTAATTATTTTAGATTCAGAGACAAGCTGAGTCTTTCATCCAGTCACGCAGCTGTGACGGAGTCTGTGTGATGCACATTTTGTGTGTTCCTGCAAAAACGTTCGAATGGAGAATTCCTTATTTATAGAAATCAGGATTGTAAACCCAAAATTTAATTGGATCAATCTGATCGGATAGTAAATATCAGTAAAATAATAAAATAATTCTTTAAACGAGTCAGTCCTTTAAACAATGGCATGATTAATTCACCCCACAACATGTAACATTCAGATGAAATAAGGAAAAATGAGCTTGCACAGGTGACTGCAAAGGACAAAAAAGAAACTTTTATCAGAGGACACTTACAGGAAAACCAAATCAAACTCAACAAAAATCATGTTACATTCACAAATATCTGTGTTTGTCCCTCTTTGACTGCATCTGTGGTGACAAGCATTGGCGTAACACTTCAATTTCAAAAAATGTGCCACGCACTCTGGTTGCATCCAATGTTTCTCTGGGAGTTTTGCCACCAACTCCCTGCATGTTCTGCTCATAATACTCAGATTTATGCTCTCTCATTTGTTCATAGATCAAGACATAAATGACATTAAATTAAGGAAAAAAAACATTTGAACGCGCTTTTACACGGCCTTTCACACAGTGTGTGCCTTGGCGGGGGTCATCGTTTTAATCTCAAACAGTAGTTCTCAACATTTGAACTTGTAAAGATGAAGTGTTTTACAGAAAGAAGCAAAGATTGGGCAAGTGTGTGGAATTAATATAATTTTTTTTGTCCAGGCCAAACGCCCTTTCTTTGATCTACTTTAATCTGGTGATCCCCTAGTGAGCTTGAGTCCTCACCCCAGAAAGACTAAAGGAGCATGATTAATGGAGATTTTGTGAACCCCACTGTTAATGTAGCAATATGAAGAGATAGCATCATATAATTGGCTGCCCTTTGAGCCTTCTTAAAATGCACACTTCATAATGACTAATTATTAATTAGGCCAAGTAATAAGAAGATGGCAGGGGGATTGAGTTCGGTGGTAAAGTAATTGTTAATGTGGTTTGGATGACTTCTTTGAAGGTGTGTGTGCGTTTGGATGAAGAGAGGAGGACCGCTGAGGACCTACGTTGCCGGCTGGAAAAAGAAAGCGATGAGCTGAGGATAAAACTGCAGGATGCCACAAATGAGGTTAGAAATGAAATCCTTTAAGTGAATTTTGCTTTTTTAAAAGAGACAAATTTACCAAGGAAAAGTTTTTTTTTTTTTTTTAATAATCGGGAGAAACTTGATTTTCCGTGATCTCAGATCTGTAGGTTGGAGTCGACAGTCCAACAGAAAGACAGGAAGGAAAAAGTGCCTCCTGAAGCGGCGCCTCCATGTGGACCACAGTGCTCTCGCCTGGAGGAAGAGCTCCATCAGGGCCGGAGTCGACTGGCTCGGATTCAGGAGGAGGCAGAGAGACAGAGAGACAGACAGCAGAGAGAGATAGCGTCCCTGAGAGCTGACAAGCATCGTCTGGAGGAGAAAGTCCTGGAGCAGAGCCGACTGAACACAGAGCGGAGTCTTCTAGAGCAGAGCCAGCGGCACACTGAGGATCGGATCAGGTAGCGGCTCACAGCGAGGACCTGCCAGACCAGCTTAGACTTACATTACAAAGTCTGTAATCTCCTGCTGCCCTTCACTTAGATGATCACTGAGAAAGATCCAAGTAACAGAGCCGGCCATTCAAATTATGACCGACGACAACCTTCTTATGTTACGTGGAGTTTAGTTTGAAAAAGCTTTAATGTCATCAAATGTGTGTCACCAGAACAGAAGCATGCCGATAGATCAGTTGCAGCAATAAAGATGATGTGTGAGCCATCAAACGCTGTTGGTACATTCATTAAAATGAAATCAATATCACAGTTCAAGAAAACATTGACCATTGGCAATGATCCATTAGTCATACGTGTCTTACAGTCAAACGGACCTCTGCTTTTATCTTCAAACTTGTATTTGTTCAATGAAATGACCAGACAATATCCCGTTTCAAACCACTTATAGTATTAGATATATTAGTATTAAGGTGCACAGTTTGTGAGTCACATTGCAAACTGAAAACAGGTCATGTTCTCATTTGCTTCATAGAGCGTTGGGCAAAGTAATACCTGTCATCCAATAATCAAGTTATTAAGAGGAGGGAGGTTACTGCGTTGCATGTCATACCTCAGGATGATCTTTCTAATATTCAGAATGATTAGATAGAACAGTGTAGCAGAAAGAAATACAGAAGTGTGCCTATATGACGACGGTGTTTTCCTCCTCGTTCTGATGCACGCCTGCAGGGCAGAGTGTGAGGATCGTCTGAGAGCAGAGTTCAGGATCGAGATGAATGCTGCCGTTGCGGAGAGTGAACAGAGGTGGCAGAACAAAGAGCAGGAGCTGCAGACCCAGATATCCGAGCTGCAGACTGAACTTCAGTCACAGGTGAGTCCATTTGACAAACTGGTTTGCAGTGTAGAGCTTCACGGATTCAACTGAGAAGTATTTTAGGACTTAACTTTGATTTGACTAAAATACCTATTTTAAACTCATTAACATCCATGCAAAGGGGAAGGTTGTTAGATGTGTGTGAGGCCACATGGTTCCATGTTTAATGTTGGGTTTTAAAAGATATGTACAGAACTAAATAGAATGTGAATTGTAAGTTCTGTAGGCTCCTTCGGCCATGCTGGGTGATGATGAGGGAAGTTACGCATGTAGTCTCCGTTGTCATTAATATAAGGAGGTGTTAGGTTTAGGGGGAATTATAGAACATGGTGTGTATAGGGGTTAACGCTCTCATCTCGGTTCAAGTCCAGGTTGATGGATGGATGGATGGATGGCGCAAACTATTGAATATGATTTTCTCCCAGAACAAAACCTCAACATATTCAGTTTTCCAGTGAATAGTTTTACTGTTTACAAGTATGAAGAGTTAATTAAAATGCACTTTTAAGCCGCATTTAACTGTAGAATTTGAGTCTCCTATTAGTAACCATATGTCAGGATACTGCAGACAAACAATTATTATTCAACATTATGTAAGTGCAATATTAAATTGCTGAAGTACTCCTCTAATGAGTTCCATATTGAGTGCACTGAGTTTACACGGATGTCTGTACTTTCAATTTATTTAAAGAAAGCTGCCCGAGACTGCAAAACAAAAGAGTCCTCTCCATTAAATTCCTTTTGCAAATTCATCATGTCAGGATTACTCTGACGGCACACGAAGAGCTAAACTCCTCTGCTCTCAATTGTTCACCCACACAGGCGGAGAAAAAGAAGGCGGGGCAGGGAGACGATTGCCACGTCAATCCTGAAATTGACAGGTTGAGGAAAGAAGTCCAAGATACAAAGGAGATAAACAAGAAACTGAGAGATTTGCTGCAGGTAAACAACGCATGAGAAGCGCACGCATCTTAAGTGCAAATGTGCACTTTTTCTGAGATTTCTTTAGTGATGAATAATTGAAGAGCTTTAATGCAGTGAAGAGGCAATGTAATGCTTTTCGGTGAGGGTGAATGCAAACGGGTTTTGAACGAGATGTGTGTCAATGTGTTTGAGGAGCCACAAACCCAGTCTTTAACTGACGAGAAGCACAATCATGCCATGGCGCTGCAAGCATTGGAGCGACAGGCGAAAGAAGATCTGCTGTCTGAGAGGAACAGACTTCAGACAATGCACCACCTGGAGCTGGGTAACACACACACACACACACACACACACACACACACACACACACACACGCACACACACACGCACGCACGCACACACGCACGCACGCATGCACGCGCATGCGCACATGCACATAAACACACGCATTCGAGCATGCAGACAGTAAGGTCTGTATGTCACGTACACAGCTGCATAAATAAATAAAAAAATCACATAGATACGGAAACAAACACACACACACACACACACACACACACACACACACACACACACACACACACACACACACACACACACACACACACACACACACACACACACACAGTGAGATTATAAATTCAACAGTGAAGTTGCTATTGCCATGGATACACGTCACCATGGCAACAACAGAGGAGTACCTGTAATAGTGGGTCAAATTGATTTTGTTCTTGTATTTGGTTTTATTTGTGAATGTGTGTCGTTGCTCGTATCTATGCTTGTGTGTGTGCGTGCGTGCGTGCGTGCTTGCGTGCTTGCGGTATCAGATAAGCAGCGTGCGGAGTTGACCCAGCAGCACACAGAATGGAGCAGACAGATGACCCAAAGACACATGCAGCAGATAGAGGACCTACAAGCTCAACTACAAGCACACACACAGATGATGGCCCTGCAACAGGTGACACACGCACACACGCACGCACGCACACACGTTCAAGAATAACAGAGATGCACACATAAACACAAACCTATAAATCTCTCTGTGTTTTACGGCCTTTAACTTACTGATGTAATCTGTCCCCGTGCGTGCATACTCAAGCAAATCCTCGCGTTTTTATTAAAGATACTGTCGTCGTCCACATGAATGAAATCCCTCGCAGCTGTTTCTGTATGCAGCAGAACCGGTTATTAAAAACATGTCTTGTTTTTGTATCCTAAAGGTGACGAATATGTTCACGCTGTATATTTTCTGTTTCCGTGCGCCTGAAGGACCTGAAGCAGCAGAACCAGTATCAGGTGTTTGAGCGACAGCTGGACGAGAGTCGCTGCGCCATGCTGGAACTGCAGAGAGAAAATGTGGCACTGAAGAAGCAATTAAAAGAACGGTGGGGAGAAGGAACAAGTTCCTTCAACTTTAAATACTCCCGTTAGAGTCATCAATTATTTTCATTATTTAGTCATCTTCTGACAGCGGTGCTTGATAAATGTCAGAAAGAAAGTTCAGGAATGGCACCGACTTAGGGGTTAGGGGAACATATACGGTATTAACTGTTCTTGGGTGGAGAAAAAGAATCTTGAAATGATAAAGTTTTGTCATATTTGCTTACAAAACACTTAAGAAGACCAAAGGATATTCAAAGTACATTGAGTCTCAGTTTTCAACCATTTGACTGTCGGCAGGGGGAAACAGTTTACCTTACGGGCTCAAGGGGAACAAACAGCAAATATATTCACAAGCAGCAGAATGACATACATATAATGTGAACTAATAAGTTGGAGCTATGTTTAGACATAACCAGGCTACTTGTTTATCTCTGCTGATAGTCATCGACATTATGAAACATCCTCCATCAGATAAACCAAAAGACAAGGAGACATAATTAGTGGTATTTTGACAACTTGCACTGTGAATGTTGCAGATTTTCAAGTCCAAGTGTCTTAATGGCTGTTTGAGCTTTTTTTTTCCTTCTATTGTTCCTTTTTGCGTCACCCTGTTGTCACGCAATGTCTTATTGTCGTTCTGGAATCAAACAGCCCCCCTGACTCTTCGGTTTGATGAGCTGTTTGTGTTTATGGTGTTTTGTTTTTCACTTTTTTTTTACACAAACAACTCTTCATCATAGCGCTTCACATTTATTAATTCATGTTTACCTCAACAGTGTGAGAAAAAAACAAACACGTGACAAAACAACTATTAAACACTTCATACAAATCAGCTAAATAAGCATTTAACTCACCAGTTCACATCAGACAGCAGACTGAGCCACAGATAGGAGAGCAGAGAAGAACATGTCAGCAACATGCAATGGTGACCGAAGATATTGAGTATCAATAGATTCAGAATCCGCTTGTTTTCAATGAATCACGTTTGCAAGTTGCACATTTAAAGTGTGAACGAGGCCGTTATTTCCATCCTTCACTCGCATGTTTTACTGTTCCCCAGGTCAGTGCAGAAGAACTCTGATGTAGCAGAGAAAGAAGACGAGAGCACAGAAATAAGGAAGAAGAGAGACGCACAGCTGGAAGAAGAAGCACAACGTCTAAAGGAGGAGGTGGAGAAACTGAGGGTGGAGATGGAGAAGCTGGAGGAGTCACAGAAGCACTGGGAGGAGAGGAAGGACGAGGACATAAAAGAGGAGGAGGTGGATGAAGAGAAGAGGAAAGAGAGGGAGGAGGAGAAGAGGAGAGAGGAGGTGGAGGAGATCAAGAGGGAGCACAAGAGGGAGATGCAGAGTTTGGTGTCTGAGTACAGCAGTGCTCAGACTCACCTGCAGGCTCGAATCGTGGCTCTGGAGAACGAGTAAGTAGAGGATAGACGCGCGGAAGTACAAAAGCTGGTGGAGAAAAAAAAAAACAGTCCTGTGGATGAACCTGAGTGCAGGTGTGTGAGGAAGATGTGTGTGTTTGTGTTTTTGGTTTAACTGCAGGCTGCGTGAGCGGGAGGAGCGGTGCCGGAGGAGGGAGCCTCGCTGTGATGACCTGCAGTTAGGGAAACTCCAGGAGAGGCTGACGGAGAGAGACCAGCTCATCAAACGATTAGTGGTGAGAACGCACACACACACACACACACACACACACCCACACACACACACACACACACACACACACACACACACACACACACACACACACACACACACACACACACACACACACACACACACACACACACACACACACACACACACACACACACACACACACGAGCCTGATGATACTTTCTAACAATAGCTTCCTAAACAAATAACCACAGTCACTGTCTCACCTGGGAGCACGAGGGCCATGGGCTGAGACTCAGGCCAAACCTTCCTGGGTGGAGTTTGCATGTTTTCCCCGTGTGTGGATGGATTTCCTCCATGTTTCCTCTCACAGTCCAACAACACGCACGTGAGGTCAATTGGTGAAGTATAAAGTGCAGATGGATGGATTTTAGGTGAAGTACGTTATTTTTATAGTACAACAGCCCATGCCGAGACTATCACTCAGGGTACTTTATTCAGCCTTAGTCAGAATGCAGTATCATTTTTAAATGATAAATATTTTAGATTTGTTCAAGATTAATTTTTTTGGAAGAATTTGAAAAAGAAAAATGACTTTGGCTCTTTGTCTTACTTCTTCCTAAACATTCCATAAAAAAAATCAAAACCAGCAATTAGAACTAAATGTATGTGTTGGCAAAGTATGATATTGTTTAATATTTATGTAGAATGTACAAATTATTATTATTACATGACATTTACTTTCCAAACATATACTGTCCACAGAATGTTTTTATCAGAGAAAATAAACATTTGAACAATTATATGATGTATGATGTATTATTAATTTACTTTAATTTTCTTAATGGATATTGAAAACCAACCCCTCTGTGTGGAATTGGGTTAAGTCTGGGCCTTGAGAGCTATGAACTTGGTTCAAATCCCAGATGTGGCAGGAAGGGCATCTGGCATAAATACCTGCCAAATCTATGATGCAAGTCGCAGTCACTTGTGGTGGCGACCCCTGTAAAAGGGAGCAGCTGAACCGAAACTTTCTTTCAATGAAATAACAAATACTGTGCTATACAACTATGCAACTTAAAAATCTTCAGTTCATTTAGAAATGAAGTAACACAGATTTGGAGTATTGCTGCCTGGCCCTGGGCCCAGAAGGCCACAGTCCAGCATGTTTTTGATGTTTCACATGGCCACCACTAAGGGTCTGATCTACTGAAGGCTTGTGCATTTATTAAAAAAAAAAAACTGTGTGCTTGCAAACGTGATATTGCAAGCACAGAGATTTGGAAGGTCATCTACCAGCAGGATGCATGGATTGGGGGATTGCTCGTAACAGAAGCAAAATAACATGCATGTGGTGTTTATGCCTTCATGAAAACTTGTAGCATGTGAATATTGGAGGACTTTTATTTTCAAACTGACTCTCAAGGACAGTGAAAGTTAAAAACAGATTAAAGTACAGCTGATTTTGGTATTTTGATGGATGTGTTTTGCATTATAAAGAATTGAGAATATCACCAATATTATTACTAGTTGATTAAAATGTAATTCTTATACATATTTATTAAAGAGTTACCAGAGCACATTGGATACATTGAGTCTCAGTTAGATGTGTTTATGAATACTTTTAAAGATTTTTAAAAGGTTTAAGTACATTCAGACTGCACTCACTGGCACACTATTTGACAGTTTATTGACTTTGCAAACCTTATGACGAATGATTTAGTTTATGTAAGAATAATTCATCAGCAGATGTTTATTCTTTCCATAAATCCAATCATCTCTTCCACATTGAGCTGAAGTGATGATCATTGACGATAGTAAAGGTTTTGTGAGCTAGATTTGATGGAACACCCTCTATAATCCGGAAAAATAAAAAGGGAGATTTAGTTCTGGAGATCAGAAAAAAAAAGAGTTTTGTGTGCAATATTACATGTGAAACTTGGCTGCTTAAATGTCCTTTTCACACTGAATACCAGGCAACTGTTCAGATTCAGTATAACTGGACCAATGTCCTCATTAATCATGGGCGCTCCTGGACGTGTAGAAAATAAAATAGTCCTCTGACAGGGTGCTGCGCCGACCATCTGTGTGGCATGAGGCAGCTCAGCAAACATGTACACCCTCCAGACACAACACGAATACCACAAGAACGCCACTTGTGAACACGGCCGCTGAAAGTCCTTCCTCGTCCACCTTCCCTCCAGGAGGAGAGGCATCAGCTGCAGCTCCACCCTCCCGCGGCCGGGGACAGCAGCACCCTCAGGCTCCGTGACAGCAAGTCCCGCCCCGGGAGCGTCACGCCAACCATGAGGGTGAGTTTGTCTGTGCGAGTCATGCACATAATGTATTCATCGAAACGAGCCTCCTTCCAGCCAGAAGGGTTCGCTGGCCCCGAGCCAACGTCTGTCTCTGCGGCACGAGGCTGTGAAGTGTACGAGCTCGTCCCCGCTCAGTGGAACGCCTGCTACCACACTCAATTTTGCTTCCATTACGTTCGGCCGGCGGAGATCCGCACTCGTGTGTGAAGATGAAGTTGTGGAGACGGTTGTGCTTGTGTCTGAAAAAGAAATGAACATGGCATATGCGGTTGGGCTGTGGAGGAAATGCAGAACACCCAGGGAGAACATGCAAACCTTCAGAGATAGAGGATGAGTCTGGGATGACACTGACTCCTATGAGAAGTACGAAATGCCACCGTGGTCACAAACTCTGAATTTACATTTAAAGAATATCAAGCACAGTTTGACAAGTGGAAAACAAATCAAAAACACATTTCTTTCAATGTGTGCGGCGTAATCCCACTGCTGAACTCGGATTATTGTCTTTAAATGAGCTCGTCTTCGTTTCTCCTCACAGAGGAAGGGTGTGGAGTCGCCGCCTCGTGTCACCAGCACATCCAGCGCCGGTACCCATGACAGGAGCATCTTCCTGGCCCACTCCTCCTCCTCATCGTCCTCTTCCACCTCCGTCCATCAGCACTCCTCCTCGACCCTGCCCCACCCGTCCACCCCCCACCCCCAGACCTCCCCCCACTACTCCACCTCCTCTCTCCCTCACAAGCACACCTTGCTCTCCCTCAGCCAGCAGTCCTCGCCCTCCCTCCCCCGCTCCACCCGGTCCCGGACCTCCTGCATCCCCCCTACGCCAGCGCCGACTGCCCCCCTCCCCGTCTGCCCCTCCCCTCAGACGGGCATCCGATACGTGTCGCCCTCCTGCCAGGACCCACATGCACACCTGCAGGCCCAGTCAATCAGGTACAAATGTTTTATCACTGTGGCATGGGACATTTTAAACCGCAAGGCCGCTATTTCAGCTGCCATCTTAAGAACTAAATGCAAACGTCATTAAGACCAAAGAAATATGTTTATATTAAAAAAAAATTGTGCAAATCAGAAACATAGAAAGTTGTTTTCACATAATAATCTCATCGTAAAAAGGTAAACATGGAAATCATCAAATAATGGTCATAAATGTTGTTTTTTTTGCTTCAATATGATTTTCAACTAAATGAATGAATTAATATCTATACCAGGGCTTTCAAAGTTCAAAAAAGTCAAACTTTTCAAAGTCACAATAAAGTGTGATGCATGCTGGGATACTTTATAGTAATAAGATGTGTACAAACTTTACACATGACTGGTTTTGAATGAATGAGTGTATTCACTGTGGTTAAAAGTGAAATATATATATCGCCATCCCACAATACAATGATGAAAAATGTCCCTAGAAAAAAAAAAGATACAAGCTAAAATACATATGTACAATTTGTAGTAAAATAATTTACAACACGCTTTTAGTTATTTGACACGTCAGTTTTGTTGTGACGTGTAAATATTTAACATTTCGAAATGTTATCATTTGAACACTATTTGAGATATCACAGCACAGTTCATGTTCGCTGGTCCAACGCTGATCACTTTAAAGGGCAAACATTTTAATGTTTGGGAAATAAAACTTTGAACATCACTGTATCCGCAGTGGTTGAGCACAACTCGTGATCTGCAACGGTCTTTTACTCAAAGATGTATCATCAAGTTTTCAAGAATTTCATGCTTGAAGTAGAATTCCTAAATAGGTAATTATATCAAATGTTTTTGCAAATTTCAGCTACGGCTCTCACAGTCATGAGATACTATCTGATGATTAATTGGCATTGGAACAATTAAAAGGAGGAATTCAGCTCTTATCGTTTTACGGCACCTTCCTGGTGCAGTCAGCTGGAAATCAAACCGATCCCCTCCTCCAAGCTATCAGACACAAAAATGTTCCACAATGAGCCCACAGCTGTGATGTTAATGTCAATAGATGCACATCGGATTCTGTTCAACTGAGGATTAGACGTGAGGCATAATGAGAAAAACTCTCATGTGACTTTGCATCGTCACCGACTGGCAAGTTGCAAAATGGATGATGTCAGTGAAAGAGCGGGAGTCAGACGTAAAAAGGTAGAAAATGTTCAAAGATGACACATTAATAAAGCTTCTTTCAACAATTTTTAGACACGTGAATCGAAACATGAAAAATGCCTGAGATCAGGTTATGTAATAATGTTAACCTCTTCAAACAGGCTGCAGTCAGATGAAGCACAGAAACGTACTTTTACTGCACACAGTGGATGAGGTGTTTCTAAAATAAGCAGGCTTCTATAGCTCCAAAATGCTTTGGTAGGGAGGTCATTTTTCATGACTTACACGCTTGTTTTTTGTGAATTTTTTTTTACGTTGATTTTTGTTACATTTTAGTCACGACGCTGCTCAAGATTCAAGAGAGTGTCTTCATATCGTTTTATCTGATTTATGCAATTTAAATTCTGACAACCTCAGAGCAGGTAAAGGGGAACTGGACCTCAGTTCTTTTTCAGAAATGCTTTTTCCCCCTATTTCCTTTTCAAACACCTTTAAAATGCTCTGATTTATCATTTAAAAAAAAAACACGCCCTTTTGCTTGTCTTGTGTGTTGCAGGGGCCCGTACCTGGAGCCGAGGGGGACCGAAGGGCTGAAGCAGGAGTGGTTCACCAAGTACTTCTCCTTCTGAGCACAAGCACGCACGCACGCACGCACACACACACACACACACACACACAGAGCAGCTGCAAATACATCCCATATACAGTTCATTGCTTCTTTTACACGTCTTTTTGCTCCCGACTGACACACACACACACACTCATGGGCTCATCACCAGCAAGGCCATCTCAATCATTGCCTCAAAGCTCAACCAAAAAGTGCTTCTCGAACACATGCCTGACCTCTTCTCCAAACATAGGCCTGCCGGATCTTGTTTGTATAGTTTCGAATGTCTCCATATCATTTTTTTTTTCTTTCTTTTTTTAAAGGCAGTCTTCCTTTTCTATCGTTGCTCCAGTGTCATCGCAGTTATTCAAAGGCAAATTGTACATTTCTTGAAATCAACAACCAACAAGTGTCTCTTTGAGTATGGACGCATTCAACATATTCAATCAAGATCCACTTCAAAAATGGACACACACAAGTCACCATACCAAAATGAAGCTTGTTTCAATGCAAAAATGTATAATATCCTTACTGAAGAAATTGAATAAAATATTTTGTTTTTGTAAGTGTTTCTCTGCTGGAGATTTACGCCACGACAAAAGAAGAGACACAAATGTGTGTCAGGTGTTGAGGAAATCTGCACAGTAGAGGATTTCGGTGAGAACTAAAGGCGTTTTTCCATTACAAAGCCTGAGCACAACAGACCTCCACATTAAGAGCTGCGTATTTCAAAGTATGGTGCAGCTGGACGCTTGTGGAAACAGAAAAAAACTTTTTTTTCTCTTGTACCTTTTGGGAAGAAATTGTAATAAAGAGAAATAAACAGAGGCTGAAACTATAAATTTTTTTATTGAAATACATTTTCCCAGCTGGATTTATCTGAAATGTAATTGCAGTAATTGAAAACAATGAAAAAAAACCTTAACAGAAATTCGATGATCGATGCTTTGTGCATGTGGAGTCCACAAACATACATTTCAGGCTAATTGGTCATTGTGAAGATGTTTGTCTGTCCCTCTGGTGACCTGGCTGTGGTGTACAATACTTTAGTCAGCTGCGATCGACTCCTGACCACGAGCTCATTATAGTGGTATAGAAGATGGATGGATCACAACAAACAGTTAATAATGTAGTTATCCATCAAATGACCACCGTGGATGAGATGGGGAAGGGATGACAGCTCTTCCTTCCACACTTTCAAACAAAAAAACCGACCAGCCACGTGCCAGTTCACCTAAATCGACAGGCCAAGCAAAGAGAACATCGGTCAGAGAAGCAGCCGAGAAGCCCGTGGTAACTCGGAAGGAGCTGCAGAAATCCAGTCTTTATATTTTTTATTAATTAAGACTGTCCACAATCTTTAACTTTCAAGTTTGCGTGTAGAAGGAAGGGATTTACAGTAAGAGATCTATAAGCTTCACATAAGACAAATTACTCTCCTCTAAGTACAAACAATTTCGAAAGGGCGAATACACCACAGACAGCTGGCAGACCTCATGACAGGGCAAACAGTCACATCCACCAGTCAAACCCACTGGACTGTGAAAGGAAACAAAAAGAGCCTTCTTGATAACCACTGACACTCGGTGTCTCTCAGCCTACTTTATTGACTGTGATTGTTTTTCTCTTACAGTTACAGAGTTCGGGATATAATAGCTACTGGGGTATTAAACTTCTTTCACCTCGTCAGGTTCACACAATAAAACAAACAAGATTTTTTACACATGGGCAGAAACGGGGAAAACAGTGAGCATAATTATTACTTACAAACCTCACCCAACATCTGAATGAAGATTTTATTTGAACATATACTTCTGAAGTTAAAAGAAAAAAAGAAAAAGAAAAGGAACATTTATGGTGCAATGGTCAAACCCACACGCCACTGAGGAGAAGGATCAATACGCGTCTTTTCATCAGAGGTGAATCAGGTCGACGGGCAGCTCCCGAGTGCAGGAAGCTCAGATGAGATGACACAGATACACACTGTGCCTTTGTCATACAAAATCAGTGAGCTCTCTCTCTCTCTCTCCCTCTCTACTGAAACATGGGGTAGTTTTGCAGCACCTCCGTGGCAGAGCCGTACTGGAGAACGTTGTCATAGAAACGAGTGAGCTCCTTTCGCACGTCCTTGGCATCCCTTCCTCTCGAGCTCCGGTACTTCATGGAAAGCAGCTTGGAGCACAGGTAGTGAAGCCACAGCACGTTGGTATGGGGGTGGTAGTTGCTCCAGTTGTTTCTGAGGAAGACAGATAATCCCGAGAGGCTGGTTTATTTATTTATTTATTTATTATTTATTTACTGTAAACTCGCAGGATAGTAGTGAAAAAAAAGAAAAGAAGCTGTGCTCCCTATTTAACAAACCTCACAAAGGTGAATAAATGTATTTCATAAAATATTGTGAAATATGTCCCAATGAGCTACAAAGAAAATGAAAGCTTCATTTCTGGATGACATTCAAAAATGCAAGCCATCAAACAGATCATTAATTATTCAAACATCTGATTAAAGCTGTATAATGCGGAGAAGGAATAATAAAAAAAAAAAAAAAAGCTTTCAGAAGCTTTTCTAAGACAACAAATTAAAAAATTCTAACCAGTACATGTATTGTGCTATCTAGGCCCTGTAATCCTCCACACTCTATGTCCGATAAAAAAATAAAAAATAAAAAATAAATAAAAATTATCTTGATATGCCTGAAGGGGGGGCAGAATGTTGTCTGATTCCATTTCCTATACCTAAGCTGCACTAATAGCCGGAGATTTTGTTTGTGTTGCCGACACTGAAGAGCAGTGGTGTTGAAGCCTGGTCCGAGAGGGCCGCTGTCCTGAAAAGTCACTCCCTGCTCAAACTCTTCTGAAGCTGATCAATGTGTTTATCTTCAAACTCTTCAGAACCACCGGTGACAAGCTGCTCATTACAGCAGAGTTTGTTGGAGGGCCCCACAGGACCCACAGGACCAGGATCTACAGTCGGCGGTCTTAAACATTAATTATCTTAATGTAAGAAATGTTTTGCAAATGACAGAACTTGGTTACCAAATACAGCACATCACAAACACCCACGACTTTATGCTGAATTGTTGTAGTCGACGACACCAAGGGCAGAATGTTGGAGGAGAAAGAAACGACCAACTTGTCATCCAGTCAAGATTTGTCAGGGAAACAACTATTTATTTCTCACAAAAGGTGTGTGTATGTGATCTGATCCATGTTATGCAACTCCACTTTACAGCGAATGGTTACATGATAGGACAGAAAAATTTCTTTCGATGCAAATGACTAATTTGCTCTGTATGACATGTTTAAAATACTGACCCATTCTCCTGTCTCATCAGACGGTAGATGTCAAACTGATAGTCCCCCTGGCCCAGGAAAAGCGCTTCATCGTTTGAAATGTCACAGGACACGGTCAGATTATCTACAGGGGAGGAAACAAGTACGACAATGGGACGGTAGTAAACTCGGGAGAAATGACTCTCTTAAAAGCACAACAGTGGCGGGAGGAAGTGGAAAACAGCTGACCGATTTCTAGCCTGGAGAGGGAGTAGTCGATGATGCGGACCAGCACCCCTTTAGTTTCAACACACTGGGCGGTTCCATTCAGCAGGAAGCTTCCCTTCTTCTCCTTGGTGGTTTTGACCAGCACATTGCCCCAGTGGAGGTCCCTGCAGCACGGAGGCAAAAGGTCCCGAGTGTTACAAGACATCCAGTACCGACGCCACGTATACGCCAACTGTGTCACTGCACTGGCTCACAGCACCCAGTCTGATGTGTGACTCGACTTAACGCCACATTTCCCACCTGCTCAGAGTTACAGCGCTCCTGGAACGCCTAATGGAAGTATTCGCTGTTGCTCATCTTCAGAAAAAAAACAACTGACTGTATACTGGTTGAACTAAATTGACAGAAGCTACTTTATTGTGTATTATTTATTAATACATATATTTATGACAGGCCCTGATGGCTTATTTAGACATTTATTTCTGAAAATGAAAACCAATAATTTGGACATCGAACCTTTAAACTTTTGAATGATATTATCCAACTGTAACGAACCAACTAAAACTATTCTATCATTTTAATAACGGCTTCTTTTTCAAAAATGACACATGGAACAGTAAACAATACGAGAAGATTTTCGAACAACAAGCATCATTTGGATCGTATTGACATAGAAACATGTCAACAGTAATGGCGTGGACCAAAGAAAAAACACTAAAAAATACCACCTCACACTCTGGGAAACTGTGAAGAAGACTTAGGATCAAACATGGTCCAGTGGTGACCCTGACCGGATCATGTTTCAAAGTTTCATACATTATTGGTTTCACTGACCAGGAGAGGATTGCAATATTAACAGTGTTCAATTGTAAAATTTCTGTTTACAAAAAGAAATGAAAAATCAAATGTAAAATGTATCAAAGAATATTAGTCAGAACTTCAATATATCCATGTTATGTGGCATCAGGTCAAGCAGTAATTGTGTGTGTGTGTGTGTGTGTGTGTGTGTGTGTGTGTGTGTGTGTGTGTGTGTGTGTGTGTGTGTGTGTGTGTGTGTATACTCTACCTGTGTTCAAACTGGAGCTCCTGCTCAGCAACAGCCAAAGCTGCAGTCACCTGATGAAGGATGCTCTTCGCCACCACGAGAGAGGCCAACTTAACACAATAGAACTCGACTTAATTAGTCTGCATTTTTACCGTCACATGAGCAAAAGATCAAATGAATCCAAATGGAGAGATATTCATATAAAAATAAAAATATATTGTGCTGCATTAGCAAAACATTTTCTATACATCTCCTGTCTGCACACATTTTATTCAGGATCATGCTGACAAGCCGTTGAGAAAATTCCCTAGTGTTAGACATGCATTCTCATTAATCTGGTGTGGATGAGGAATGAGCTAAAACTGGTTCAATGAGACATTTAACAGACTGTGTTTAACAGACTAATACAGAAAAACTTGCTTTCTAAAAATGTGTGTATTTTTAGGCCTGTCAGAAGGTGAAAATGCACCTTTACCTGCTTCAGTTTGCTTCAAGGAAAGATTTTATTTATTTATTTATTTTTTTAAACAGTCACTGACATGACCGATGGGCCTTCAACATTAGCAGACATTGTAATTCATCCGTCTTCCTGAAGCGAGATGCCTACCGTTCCGTTGCTGTTCTCCAAGTCGACGCCTCCGAACTCAAACTCGAGGATTAAGAATAACTGATCTTCTTCAAAGAAATCTGAGCACAAACACAGAAATAAGAACTGCAGCAGGACAATTGCACAGCCCGGCTCTGAGCAGTGTGTCGAGTTTCAGTATGCAGGGACTAATGTGTTGAACACGGTTCAGGTTTTTGTGTTGGTTATCATTCACACAAGAGAACAGTCCTGGCATATAACAATCGCCATTGTGTTTTACAATTGCAGCGTTGGGTTTACCGACCTGGTCTGTCATTTTCGGAGCGTTTGCGTTTGTCGAACGCGTCCCAGGCTTTTAGAAAATCGGGTGGGTAGCAGCCTTTAACACAGTGGAGACTGTGGGGGAACAGCAGCCGACACATCAAACCACTTCATCACTCACAACACCTCGGATGTGAAAAGACAAAAACAAAGATTGTAATAAAACATTTTTACCCTTTGAGTCCAATGAAGCCGTGAGTCTGGTTGATCTGCTTTTCTTTCAGGCTGCTCAGCTCTCTGGATGGAAAACACACAGCAGGTGTTTATTTGCTCAGTTGGAGTGTTTTTTTTTTTTTTTTTTTTTTTTTAGTTTTCACTAAACTTGAAAAGAAATGTATTTTTAAAACCCTGGTATCTCAGTCTGATAATAGTGTAATATCGAGTGAATGTTCACTTACTTTGAGATTATTATTTCATGAAGGATTTCTCCAAAGGTCTTCTGGTCCTCTCCATTCACCTTTTCGGCGCCCTCTACTGGAATGACCTAAAAACAAAATCCACCGTTTGTTAGTTTTTCCACAACTTCTTTTTCAGTAGTGATTTGTCCTCTGAGATCAACACCATTATCCAACAAGTGAAATCTCGGTCACGTCACGTGAGCAAGGTTCATCAACGGATGAAGAAAGTCAACTTGTACTGGATTTGAAATATTCTATCAAAAGAAGTTCTGACCAAACTTCAATAAAGCAACACGAGTCAACGCACCTTGAGTGCAATAGTATCTCCTGAAGGACTCGTGGTAGTGAAGACCTCTCCAAAAGTCCCCTCGCCAATTTTCACACATTTTTTCATGTACTGAGGGAGGATACACTCCTCCCAGGCAAGAGGGTGCTGCTGGCCGCACTCGGCGTACACCTTCTCCGCATCAGAGAGATCCTCTTCACCCAGACTCTGGAACAAGGAAGCGTTCAGAAGACTTGTCAAATTTTGTTTGAATGTTTAAAACCAATTGTTTAACTGTAGAGGGCTGTAGTAAGCCGTTTGATGTACCGGGGAGTGGCAGCTTTGCAGCTGTGAGTGAAGATGTCTGGAAAAAGGTGTCCGTAGAGGCATGGCGAAGAGATCCTGGCTGACGTCTGCAAGTCCCGTCCTTTCAGGAGAGTCAACCGCCAAACACTTTGGCGTGAGCAGTACTAATGAGAGGGAATAATAAAAAAAAAAAAGTCGTTCATGAAAGACACCAGTATATTCACCATAAGCTCAAAATCTGAAGAATAGTGGTGTGCATTCTGTTTTAATACCCTTGCGATGAACAGACAGTGCGGCTTTGAGACGGCTCCAGGTGGGCGTTAAATCAGCCATCAAAGACGAGAGGTTGAGATGACTTGCTCTCAGCGGGGTGGAGAAATTTATCGAACTTCCCAATAATTTCTGCTGGATTGAAACATTTAATTACCTGCTTGTATGTTGAGGAAATGTGAACTTGCACTTGTCACTTGCAGCGAGACGCGTCCTCCAAATAATTTCATAATCATGCACATCTGTGGACTTTAAACTTCAATGTTTAGCCTTTTTCTTTCCAATGTAAAGGTGAAACAAGCAATGGGGACACTACATTCACAACCATTGCGACTGTATTCCTACCACGTCATTGAAACGTTATCTACCAAAATACATTCAGCACGGCGATGGAACGTTCCCGTCAAAGAGCTTACCTGTGGACATTGCTGCGGTTTGGAGATGAAGTCAGTAATGCTGCAATCTGCAGACCTGGCGCTGCCCATCAGTGCAGTCTTGCGTCCGACAGGGTCTTTGTTGGCACTGCCCTTGTTTTTCCAGCGACTCACGCTCAAACCGCTCACACATGCCTTCCTCGTTGTCCCGGGTCCGTTTGTGGCCGTGCTCATTTTCCTGTCTTTTGGAGCCCGATGCATCTTTTTTCTGTTGGGGGCCACCTCACAAGTGTGCATTTCTTTCTCAGTGGCAGTATGTTGGAAACTAGCCGAGCCCTGATTTTTCATGTCGCCTTTCAGGGACGGAGAGTCTTCAATGCCGTTGTCAGAGTCGTTCCCAGACGGGGGGTCATCCGTCGCCGGCTCGTCATGGGCGGATGACGACACAGCTGGAGATCTCATTGTGGCGTCTTTAAATTGCAGCATTTCTTTCAGCTGTGACTTAGTTACTCTCTTCATATTAACAGTAAGTTTCTTTGTAAGACACTTCTCTTTCAGCTGTGTTGGGAGGACGGCCGCGTTTTTCACCGATTCTGACTCTGTGGACTGTGTCACAACTGTGGAACTCTGATATTTGGACTTTTTAACAGGCACATTCCTGCTCTCAGTCATTTCTCCTGAAGATCTCATTTCTTTTGAGTTGTGTCTGTATTCCATCTCCTGGTGCTTTGTACCTTGATACACACTCAGCTGTTTTAGTGCCAGTTTCTGAATCCGGACAGAGCATTTCCTCCCGAGAGATTCATTCTTTACAGATGTGGCCTCCTCTGGAGTTAGATGTGCTGACTTAGCCTTCCTGGGTGGTGACGGTGTGTCAATGATGATGTCAAAGTTGCTGTCTTCATGTTCAGGTGTGGACCGACTGTCAAAAACAGACTCCAGCAGTTCCACGGACACTTGTGTGCTTGAGTGTTTAGCTAGGTGCTCATTGTCAACTATAGGCGAAATAATAGCGGCGCGACCGCCAATCGTTGAAGCGGCTTCTTTCAAACGGTTTCCTGCCTGAGAACTGCCGTTTGTCACAGGAACCTGCTGATTTTGTGATTCCTGTAAAGACGGATCAACAGTTTGACTCCTGTACTGTGGCTTCTCATTAGTTGACTGGCATGAACTTGAATGCTCAAGACAGGAGGAGTATGTTGATTTACTGCAAAGCTCAGAGCGAGCGTTGTCGTCTAGTCTCTCCAGCTGCACTGTGCAGCGCTTGGTCAAACATTTCTCCTTCAAGGTTTCGATCAGCCACTCTAACTCTCCTGTTGCAGACACAAATTCGCTGGGGCCGGCACTGTCCGTGGAGAGACCAATCGCACTTGGCACAGCAGAGGGTTCTTCTTTGTTATACAGGTCGGGCTCCTTTTGTTGCTTTGTTACCGGGTCTGATGGAAAAGCCAGGTTTTCTTGAGACGAGCACAAGTCCTTTATGGAGATCACTGATACCGAGGAAGACATGGTAGACAGATCAGAGATGGGAAAGGGTTTACGTGGCGCATGTTTGCTGAAGAAGCTTGCAGACGGCGTCGAGCAAAACACTGGTCTCTGAGGGCAGTGTCCGAGGCCACGACCTGGCAACTCATTTAGAGTGATCTCTTGTAAAGGGTTGAAGACAAAGCCTGATATTCCAGCAGCATTCAGTGAGTTTTCCTCACTTGAAGACTCAAATACTGGAGGTTTCTTACGTTTCCGGGAAGGCCGATGTATCCTGGTGGCACGAGAGGCTCCAGAGGTAAAATCTTCTGAAGAGTTGAGAAGACTATCTAGTCCTTTCGGAAGATTGGGCCGAGTATGAGCACGTCTGCGGCAAGTCACAAAGCGACCCACAAAGGAAGACTGGCCACTGGGGGAAAAGAAAGAAAATAAATGATTGCATGAATTGCTAAAGATGTTTCTATGATAGATACTCATCTGTACTTTCAAAATTGTACAAACAACTAGGCTGTGTATTTACGTGAATCCGGTCTTCGTTTTAGCTGGATTTTTGGGCGGTTTTGATACAGATGCCTCCTTGTCACTCGAGGAAGATATCTGCTGGCCTTCTAGACTCAAACCTTCTGCTACAGACACAAACCTGGTTTTCCTGTTGACGTGATAAGACAAACATTACTCCAGAAAGACACAAATCCTTCTACTGCAAACTGTTTACATATAGGTATGATTTAAAAAGCGCAGTCAAAACAATAAATCATATTTTGCTTGAAAATCAGATGTTTTGCTTTTATAGGAGATCAAATATTTTTGGGTGTGTGGACAGGTCTACCATAATAAATGAGATTATAAATGATCATTTCAGGCTGTGAGTGAACTACTGATTTCATTATTTACGAGCTCAAGTCAGCAGACTTTTTTGGGTTTGGAGGTTATGGCCATCAGTTGTCAATGGTGAATATAGAAAAGAGGTGCTAGGTGAAGTGGACAGATTACCGTACCTATTACCAGCAAAAGTCTTCTTTCTGAAAAAGAGCAGTGGTTGGGTGTTAAATGAAAGAAAAAGTACATAGCTCAGAAAGAACATAAAAAATGTATCTATGATGAGACAGTGTGTTCAACTTGTTAAATTTCAGTTGTACATTTATAAATGCCACATTATTGACAATTTAGCTATTGCTTGGTATCTGTAGTAAATATAACATTTAAAATAAAATTACAGCTGCATGTTGGCCTGGGACTTGGATCTCTTTTTTTGTTGAACATGCTGAGGAGGAGGAGGAGGAGGAGGAGAGGGAATCATATTCTCTTCATCGCTTGTATCGTCATCAATAGAACTCTTCTCAGCAAGACATTGCCTGGCCTTTTCCTTGGCAGCTCTTTGCCTCCTACCATCGACCCTCCTCTTGCTACAAAGTGAGAGAAGAAACAAACTTGGAGCAAGTAGGTCAAGAAATGAGTGACATGATAATCGACCAATATTATTGATCAGGGTTTCTGTGCAGAAATAGCTAAATCTGTTCATTAAACACCAACAATGCCGAACAATGTACATTTATTATTTCAGATCACACACCTCTGACTCTCGGTCTCTGTTTTTTGCAAAGTTTACAAACTATAATATTTATATTCGGTCAAGTTGTCATCACAGATATTGTTTTGGCATGTTTTCTTTGCTTATTGTTTCACAAGTAAACTTCCATGATGTGCCACTTAAAGAAGTGGGTGATTGAATGAATGATAAACCCTCGCATTAATATCACAGATGAAACTTCCCAGCTTGAACCGACCGTACCTGGTTTTCTTCCGTTTCGGGGACTCGAACACGGATCCATTCTTCGATCCGGAGCTGTCGAAGGCCCGTTTGCGGTTGTCTGGTGAAATCCAGGCGCACAGCTTCCGCCTCTCTTTACCGTACGTCTTTAGCAGTAAGGGCTTGAACTGCTCCATGTCTGAAAACGTGGCTTTGGTTGTTTGAAATTCATTTAAGAAGGACAAACTGACCACCCGTTGTTAACAAGAGTCGGAGAGAAGTAATCCAGACGTATAGCTTTGAGGGCTCGCCTTTAACGGACAACAGAAAGGACAAAATCCAACAACAACAAAGGCTAACGACGCGACTACACAAAATCCGCTGTAATTAGACCTGGATGGCCATTTAAAGCTACGTCTCATATCAATATGTAGGCATTAAAGAAGGCTTATATATTTATATCCTCGGTGATCTATCGTTGAACGATCGGCCCCGCTTCTAGTTCAAACTGCTGACGGACACCGGTGATTGGACAAAGAGCCGTCACTGTGCCGTCACAGCGCCACCTGGCGGATCGGAGGAAGTACAGGTCAGAAGCCAAACACAATTCTGAACAGATGTGTTGACCTTGTTGAACTCATGTTCTGAGCTGTCTATAGTCCAGGCATTAAAAAAAAGTTTTGTTGTTGCCAGAACCACTTTGTTTCTTTTCTGGAACGTAGTATTACTATTATTATTACTATGTCAATTGCAGAGTTGATGAAGATGAAGGAGAGGGCAAGGAGTTTATGCCAATAGAGTTATACCTCCTGGCTCACAACTCCCTCACAGAGAGCTTCTGAGATTTAATTTGATTTCATAATGCATTATGTGTGAGACTTTATGTTTGTTCAGCTATGAACTTTTAAAAATGTTCTATGCACATAGGTGTACTTATTATTGAAACCCTTAATTTTTACACAAAGTCATACCATTTGAGTCATTGTTTTATGTTTATGTTATTGATTTTAACTGCCCAAATGGTACATTTTGATATTGCACATTGTAAATATCATGATTAAAGGCTGCATTGTGAGCACATAACCTCCTGTATTGGAAATCACAACTACTTTTTTTTTATTTTATTCAAAGTCCCCTTCTAAGGCCAATAGCACACTTTCAATTGATTTTGGTTTTTCAAGTACCTCAAATCCTGCCAGGTCCAACTAAAACTTTTGTAAACTCTATTTGCTTTGGATATTTCCAATGAGCTTTGGCACAGTTGTAGTCAAAATGAAAACTGCATAAACAATTCTCTTATGTTTTACCTTTAAAAGTCCCAGACTGTACATATATTCCTGCTGAATGTGATGTTATTCATTTTCTGTGGGGTATGCTCTATTCTATTTTGATGTGGGAGGGAGGGGCTTTGCAGGCAAGTCCCTATGCAAAGCCTTCCACCGACTGGGCATCACGAGTCCATTCAATTCAATTCAAATTTATTTACCGAGCACCACATACAACACAATCATTTCTAGGTGCTTTTAACAGATAGAAACCCAACAAAACCACAGGAGCAGGCATAAGCGATGGCGGAAAGGAAAAACTCCCTCGAACAGGATGAAACCTTTACAGAGCCAGGTTCAGAGGTCGAGGCTTTCTGATATTCTGGTTAGAACGAGGGGATAGAGGAGAGAGAAGGATAGGATAGACAGTCAGACTGGAGGACGCATTCAGACCCTGGTTCGGGTACAGAGCAGCGACACAGACCCCGGCCCAGGCATGGGGCATTTATCAATATTAATTGATAAACTATATTGATTAACTCCCTAATTTATTCAAATCCACCAACAGCATTCATGAATATATTGTTCTCATCAAGGGCAGTACATACAATACACGCTTACCATCATGATTTAATATTCCCTTAAATTATCATGGTTGGGTTATAATAAGATTTCAAAATGAATACAGATGGGACTCATTTATGTGGGTCAATTTATTTTTTACGACACTGACGGCCAAGAGTACGCACGAAGTAGTGAGTACATGTCACCAGCAGGTGTCCTCACTTTATCAGGCTATTCCTATATGTATCTTATCTGAAATGGACGCAGTACACATACACAGTGTGCCAAAGGAAAGTGTCAACAAGCACAGAATAGAATAGAATAGAATAGAATAGAATTATTGATTAATCCCAAAGACTATATACACATGGCTAAACTGTGAATAAATACAATACAACATATACAGTGCATGGAGAAGGGTTTACCAGGAAATAAGACAATTTACAGAGAAGATTTATAGAGTCCGGTGGATCTCCTGTGACTTTTTGGAGTCTTTTTCTGAAGAAGACGGAACTGAGGTCCATCCTGGACAATGTCTCCATGACATTCTGGTCAACATCAGGAGCACCTTCAGAAAAAGATACAAGTGTTACAGGCACCATATTTCCATCTCGGGGGAAGTAACCCACCCTACAAACCCTGCATATACCCTGCTACTGCTCCTTGCCTCCTCATTGAGACAACTTCAAACAGTAATTAATTTAATATTCAGACCACCAACTTTCATGTAAATAACTCTCTATATCTCAAAGGTAATTTATACTTTAGACAGAGTGGCATACATGTCATCTGATTCTGTTCTCACCAAATTGGGGAAAGGATGAATATATTTTTTCTTCAAAAGAATAATATTAATGAAAAGTGCACACGTTCATTTTAACATTCATTTATTATGTCACACTTCTACCTAAAAAAAAGTCCTGCCAGGGTTTAGTGACACAAAAAGTGAAAGTTTGATGCAAGTGGACTATTTATACATTCCTCTTTCTTTTCCTTCATTTTCTATCTTCTCATTCTCCTTTTTCTTTTTTCTTTTTTTTTTTTTTTATCCCTACCGAGCTTTAAAGGCTGTGTGTGCGTGTAAAAGTGATCAACAGCACTATAGCAGTTGCTAAATCAACGGGAAACCGCCGATACAACCAAAATCCATTTATCATTTACAATGGTAATGAACATTTTTAATCAATGCATGTGGTGTTTAGTTTTTGACACGTTACTCTGCAGCAGAAAGCACAACATTGTTTTAACAGTAGTCATGCCATCTTGAAAAAAACCCAAGGTCATCCAAATTCATATCAAGAAATATTGCTCTACTGAACTGTCAATAACAGCTATAAATGGTGTAATAGCATTTATTTATTTATTGTACATTTATTTCAGATCATTGTCTCACAGCTTTAACTGATGCATGAATCTTTGATCATCACACCCTTAAAAAAATACCTCACTGCAGTTTTTATATATTTATTTATGTGTGCGAATGTGTCTTTTCTGCTAAGAGTGCAGTTGCACTCCAGTTTCTTTACAGCTTATACAAACCGTGACAATAAAACCTTTCTATTTTCAGACTTTATAACAGGCTGCAGGACGTAATGTAATAACTTCGTAGTAACATCATTCATAGCTCATCAGATGAGGGGATAAAGTCAGCGAGCAGAAAATCGAGAAGAGGAATGAAAGAGGAGCGTTTGCTTCCGGAGCAGCGTCGCCCGGTTCCCCGTGTCGGAGGGCGGCTGCGTCTGGGAGGGAGGAGGGAGAGAAAGAAGGCAGGAGAAAACCGAGGGGAGGAGGAGGAGAGAGAGAAGAAGAGAGCAGCGCGCAGGCAGGACGGAGAGGAGGTGAGTGATGAGACTTTCCGCTTTAACGCAGAGAGTTTATTTCGCATGTTTGACGTTAAAAAACGGGAGGAACTTTCCGTCTCTCCTGCTCCGCGGCCGCCGCGGTGCTTCTGGCGTCTGAGGGCCGCGCTGCGAGGCGAGCGAGCCGCGGAGGTGCGGAGTGGGAGACCCGGGAGGCTGCCGCGGCAGGCTGGGGGCTTATTACCGGACCGAGCGTGTGCTGCTTTGTGACTTTTATTGTCACGTATCTTTGTGTTCACGGCGGCCGTTCAGGGAGCGAGCAGCCCGCCGGTCCTCCCAGCCCCGCTCCTCCCCGCTCCTCCCCGGCGTTTGCTGCCTCCAGCCCCGCTGCGGTGTGTGAGCGGCTCTCGCAGGAGAAACGCCTTTAACGTGTTAAAAAAAAAAAATCACATTTCTCTCTGGACTCTTGCTCCCTAAGGCCAATGTGAGAGGTTGGTAAATACACACTAGTAGACTAGTTATTAAAACTTAACCAACCAGCAGGGTGAGTGATCTCTTCATTAACAGCAACTTAAAGATCATTAACTTCTTTCTATAGTCTCATAAGTTAGTGATCATGCTTAAATATAGACCGACTTCAGTAAAAATGTGTGTTTCCCACAGCATCAGCTAACCACGATTTGTATGATGCACATATTTATTAGTTATTTAGTATTTGAATGGTTTTAAAGTGGCAAACAGATGTAATCCTATATGTCAGATTAAGATTTTGCACCAACCTGCAGTCCCAAACAAGATATTCTCTTCTTGTGTCCAATGGACTAAATATACCATAAAATACACCCATTTAAGAAGCACAGATTTCAGAATTTAATCCACAATGATGAGATTTTGGATTAATAACCAATCAATAAAATGGTTTGTGGTTTATTTCTTCACACTGATTTTTTAGTTTGTGGTCTTAAAAGCTACTGGACTGAAACTGTAAACATGTTCCACCTCTTATCTGAGAAGCTCCTCTTCTGGTGTTTGCTCTGTAACAGTTTCAGATTTGTGGTTTTGGCTAAGTTCAGTTGTCCATTTACTAAATAAAAAGGGGGGGGGGGGGCAAACCAGCTGATGATCTTTTACTGATTTGCTTTAACAGCCACATAAACAGTGATAATAATTTGAGCACAGTGCAGTTTTTTGCCCTTGATTGATGCGGCAGCTCTCCACACATGACCGTATCCTATGTTTCGTACCCTGTGAGTCTCTTGTGTTGGTCGACAATTTAAGTAATAAAAAGGCTCATTGTAATGCAAACAGACATGAAGGAGGGCATTCTCTGGGACTTGTGTATACTCTGTGGAGGAATCTGGGGGCTATAGGCCATGAGACCCTCTGGAGGCGAGGGGAAGGCTGTATTGGTGCCTGGTGCTGGCTGGAGATGGCTTGCTAATCATTTCCAGCCGTTCCCCTGTCGTTTCTGCCCGGCTGTTGAGAAAATAAGCCCGTCTCTTTTATACAAACATGGAACCACTTCATTGCTTGTTTATGTTAAGGATTCAAAGACCCTACAGCACGATTCAAATAACTTTCCCATTTGAATTTTTAGGGGAGGGATTGGGGTTCAGATATAAGATTTCTCATGGACTTTTTCCTGAAAAACTATTCCATTCCATTTCAATGTGTTGAGTAATGTCAGTGGAGAATCTTGTGGAAGAGTGAATGGAATATGTTATGGATGTTTGTGTCAACTTCAGAGATGTTGACAATAACATGAACTACCAAAGGACCTGTCTTCTGTTTTTGGCATGCAGCACCACTGGGGCTTCTCTCCCTCCCTCCCTGCCTCCCCCTCCCTCTCCCATGGTTACATTGACTCTCATGCATTTGTTTTGCATTGCATTTGCGTCGATGCACGACGTTCCGTGTGTGCCTCATTCTCAAAAAGCACTCTTCTGGCATAATGAATAGAACCTGAGATAATGTGTTGTTTTGATCCTCATGTTTCACTATCTACACTTTTATTGTAAACAGCTGGTAATGGCCATTTCAGGCTGTGGTTGTTGTGTTTTCTCTCTCTCTCTCTCTCTCTCTCTCTCTCTCTCTCTCTCTCTCTCTCTCTCTCTCTCTCTCTTTCTCTCTCTCTCCCTGTCTCAAGATTTATGCTGCAGCAATGGTTTGCCGAGTTAATTAGTACCAGCCACAAAATTAAATGTGTCACAGGCTCTACCGCCACACCACAATAGGAAATGGTGCACTGTCATCCTCTGCCTCGCCCCCCCCCCCCCCCCCCCCCCCCCCCCACATCCTTCCACTTTCCTTATACTGCTGGCTTACTCTTCATGCAGACCTGGTCCTCTTCTGCAGTGTCTGTGTGTGTGTGTGTGTGTGTGTGTGTGTGTGTGTGTGTGTGTGTGTGTGTGTGTGTGTGTGTGTGTGTGTGTGTGTGTGTGTGTGTGTGTGTGTGTGTGTGTGCGTGTGTGTGTGTGTGTGTGTGTGTGAACATGATGTCATTACTAATTGCTTAGGGCTTTTGGGCTGTTAAAGTTGGTTATAGTCTACCCTATATTCTCCCTATTTCATGCCCCCTCTCTCTTCATCTCATCCTTCTTTCCCCCCACATTTGTGCATCCTGTCTCTCAATCTCTTTCTCTCTCTCCTTTTCTTTTCCTCTCTCTCTCTCTCCCCTTCTCTCCGTGTAGCATTTCTATACAAGATCAGGAATTGCTGAGTATGGAAAAACTGACTTGGACATTTATGGGCTGAGTTTTGGACCAGGCACTGCAGACGGTTCCTCTGTGCCTGTTTGTTTAGCTTTCGGTGTTGGGAAAGTGCCTCAGCTTTTAAGATTGCCCCTCCTCTGCGCCTTTCTCAAGGGCAAAGCAAAGTAGCCTTGGACACGCTGTAAGACATAGCTACTGATGATGTGAGTTATGAATTGCATTACAAAGTAACATGTTACTGTCGTCACAGTAGCTGATCAAACATGGTTTTTTTTGTATTTATTGGTGTTACAAATGTTTTCAGACCATTAACATGAATGGCAGATCAAACGTACCCCCATTGGGAGGCTCTTAGTGCATGACCATGCCCCTATTTCAGCACAACAATCACTGTTTCATCTCAGTCTCACAGAAGTGCTGAGCATGGAAACGTGGGGATTACAGTGTATTTGTTGACTAAAAAGACATTAACGTGACAATAAAACAGAAAGCCTTGTATGCAGCTTTTCTGTATTTCTGTTAAGGCAGAACTTCAGCCTCTTTTCCTGTTGACTTTGCGGAAAGCTATTATATTATTAAAGAACAAATTAAGTAAGAACGTGGGTATGTTAATTTAAGCTCTGAAATGGAGATATATTAAAGCTATGAGTTTTAAGTGACTGCCAATTAAAGTGGCAACAAAAATTATGTCGATGCTTTAAAGTTCCCTAGTTGACCATGACCTGTGTTCTGGTCTGCATCTAAGCCACATAGATAAACAAACAAAAAGGGCTTTTAAGACTGTAAGAGATTGAAGGCCTTTTTTTTTTTTCTTTAAATAGAAACTATGCCCATGACCCTATTCCCACAGGGCAGTGCAAGGCAAGTTTATTGACATATCTCTGTTCAGGTACAAGGCAGTTCAAAGTATTAGAAAGAAAATATTCTTTGGTCTTTTGTTGTCTACATTTCCCAAATGAGTTCTGGAGACTGACGAGGTTCAAGGTTCCAGTTGATGTGAGCAAACCCTGACAGTGTAAAGACCCCGAGTATCCCCGATGAGGAGAGCAGTTCCTCCAGTGCAGGAACATGTCGTGGTATGTGGTTAACCAAAAACAACACAAAAATACATTAATACTTGTCCCTAGAAGTTCTTTCGAAACAGTACGTGAGTCATGCCGAAATAGAGTGACACTGTGTTGAGTTACTTTCCACTGGGAGTGTCAAAGTAAAGAAAAACATAACCATTTTACAAAAAAGAGTAATGTGGAATACCTCACGTTTTCATGAACGAGACTTTACAGACTGCGCAAGTACACGGAACAACGGCCATTGATGCATGTACGCTGTCACCTTGTAAAGCTCGGAGCTTTCCAGACATCCCAAAATACCTTTCAGTATCTTTGCTAACCTCAAAGTGCTCTGCAGATAAGATGTAATTATGTTGCCCAGACTATAAATGTGCGTGTCTATGTGTGTACATGTGTGGCGATGGGATTTTCTTGCCTTGCAGCGCCAGCTTGTTAGTCTGTGTGTGGTCGAGGTCATGTACGACAGCTGACGAGAAAGAACGGTGAAAGTGTGCGTGTGTGTACATGCTTGTGTGACTGTGTGTAAGTCATCAGATAGAGAGTGTGGATATCTGTTACCGCCACCTTTCTGCTCTTGTGAAACAATACCTCCTTGACCCAAGCGGCTCAGCGTATGTGTGGTTATGTGTTGATGTTTTTTTTTGTGTGTGTGTTTGTGTCTGTGTGTGTGTGTGTGTGTGTGTGTGTGTGTGTGTGTGTGTGTGTGTGTGTGTGTGTGTGTGTGTGTGTGTGTGTGTGTGTGTGTGTGTGTGTGTGTGAGAACGGTCTCACGGGATTGGACAGATGAGTTTGGGACGGCAGAGAGTAGATTCAATCCAGCCTGTCAATTTGGCAAGATAACCACGCTACAGTCTGTTTATGTGGATTTAAAGTGTGATGATGGAGGCGGTGCGGGAGGCTGCATGTGTGTGTGTGTGTGTGTGTGTGTGTGTGTGTGTGTGTGTGTGTGTGTGTGTGTGTGTGTGTTGTCAATCTTTTTCTCGATCTCTTTCTCTTCACATTCTCATTCAGCCCCCTATCGATGCCCCTCAATGGGGTTATTGTGCCCACTGTCGGGCAGGCCGCAGTGTATATGCGTGTGCGTATGCATTGTTGTTGCAGGGAGCAGACAGCCGTGAGGTGTGTTTGAACAGGGAAGGAGCACAGAGGCCCCGCTTCATCCTGCAGGGTGTGAAACTGAATGATAGGGCCCCCTTTCTCTCTTTCCATCTGTCCCCCGGTCTTGTCTGTTTATCGCACTCCGTCTCGCCTTTTCCTTGACAGATTCTCACCCAACATGCTCGTTCCTCACCGCCCTCATTTTCACTCGGCTTTACTTTGTTTTCCTTCCTGGCGTTGTCTACGTTTGTGAGCGCTGCTGTGTTATGTGTCAGCCCCTTGGCAGCCCTCACAGATCAATTGTCTTCTGGCCGTTGAGTCCGCGTTGTGATTGGCTCGTCAGTATGCATGTTATTCTGCCTACAAATTACCTGTGGATGCAGGAAGAATGGACCAGATTTCATTTTCAAAAGGAAAGTGTGCACCTATCTGCCCTTCCCGACTTTGCGCACGCAAGCACACACACACTTTCTCACCGATTCTTTTGTTTATATGTTTTTGTTTCTGGTGTTGTCTTTTCCACATCGCTGCACTTTCACATGTATACCCCCATCACTCCTCGTTCAGCTGCGTAAGGTCTTTCTGCCGTTTCGTCTGACCTTCCTCTCTTCTTCCCTCTCTTTCCTCATCTGACTTTCAAACACACACACACACACACACACACACACACACACACACACACACACACACACACACACACACACACACACACACACACACACACACACACACACACACACACACACACACACACACACACAGTCATATGCTATGAGAGCCAGAGTGTGATGAAAGAGGCTGTAAAGGCCAGAGCCCTGGGTGCTTCTGTAAATTGCCCCTCTGCAGTGAGTTCAAGGATTTCCGCTGCGCTGCTTGAGAACAAGGAATTAGTCGTACATATTTTATGTCTCATCTGCAAGAACCATTGAGTAGATGTACAGATGTTCAGCTCCAGAGCAAATAGCTTTAATGTGCAGGGAATATCGGAACAATTTTGAAGGGCAGTTTGAGTAAAGCACTTGGTGCAAAGTGATAATAAGAAGATGGAGCTGCAATAAATGCTGTAGGACAGACGTGTCAAACCCATATTAGTTTATGAACTACATTCAGACCAATTTGATTTCAAGTCAGTCAGAGCATTAAACCGAGAGAACGATAACCTAACGACAACTCCAATTGTTTTCCTTCATTTAAGTACAAAGAGGTACAAGTTCATAAAAATTATAATTTTTTTAAATCTACTTTTAATTGAACAAAACCTGAACCAATTATATTTTAGAAGAAGTACAATATCAACATTGTCTGTTTTAGCCATTTGGTTCAAAATACACGTTAAACCACTCTCTACATTTACAGCTTGGATTTTGTCTTTTAATTTAGTTACATCCAACAATGACTTGACTTTGTGTTTCATTTCGGATAGGTCTGGTAAAAGATTTGAAATCCTCTAATCTGAAATCTGGCTAATGTTGGATAAAGCATGTCGCTTCTCAAGACACATGATTATTGCTGCATCCAAGCTTTTTTGCAATTTCCATTGTGTTGACAAAATGGTAGATAGCTTTTCACAAAACTCCCAGTTCAAATCTTAGTGTGATAAGTCCAGTTTCCCCAGCGAACAGATTAGAAACCTCTGTTCTTTGATTGAAAAACGTGTGTTCTCATTGTAAATTGTTAACACTTGGCAAGGCCATCCAACAGGCCGGAGCGGGCAATCTCACGGACCCCTGTGCCCCAGTAAGGTTGGCAGAAACAGCAACAGGACACAGGTTTTTCCCCTCTGAAGAAGCACAGATATTGTAAAATAGACTGTTGTGAAATAGTTCTGATTCAACTTCTTTACTGAAGCAAAAGTAAACTCCACACGGGCTTTGAGATTGACTTTGAAGCCCATTCTGCTGAGCATAAATGTTGTTCAGGTTGACAACGTGACATTTTTCTGTTCTGGGTGGGGAAAGTGTTTCGGCTCTAAAACTTCCTCAACGTGTCATAATTCATGTTTTTATCATTTTACATCTTTCATTCACTGTGTGATTCTGTGTGAATGCAACGATGTGGCAATTTGACATATTTTAATGTTTCACTTAAAAAAAAATTGGGATAGTCATTATCACAGCTTTTAACAATAAACGTTCATTTGTTGCAGGCTGTTAAAAAACCGAATTACTCCATTTTTCAAGTCATCTCATAAGTCATTTGTGTGATACTATGAAGGATTATTATTTAACATGCACTAAATCTCAATACATTTTAGTGATAGAATACAATAACAATCATCATCCCACTGACATCTTCATTTTTAGGAGTTAGTTTGAGTTCTTTTAGTTACAGAACATGTGAATCTAATGCTTTATTTAGCTCTGGAGCCAATCACATCTAAAAATGTGAGAAGGCATGTGACACTCATGCCTTATTCTCATATGCTTGTTTTCTGACTGTGGGAGGAGCTCATACTACCTGGAGAAAACCCATGCATGCACAGAGAGATAAAACACTACGACTTTGTATCGTTTTGCTGATTATGAACAACTTCAAGTGAAAGATAATTGTGGTTGGCGTCACTGATATTGAATGAAATTCAAAGAACTTGACAGTACATTTTGAGGCATTTGTTATATGGATGGTAATTGAATGGTATTAGACATTATTCTTTTCGTACACATCTTGATTAAGCAACATTTTTTTAAAATGAAAGTAGTGTTTCTTGCTCTTGATGAAGTGGGGCAAATGATTTATTGAAAGTTACAGTACAAGATGGGCTTTGGCTGGTATACGTAATCAATACTTCAGCATTAAGGCAGATTAATCCTCAGTGTAGAGCGTGTATTTTAACTGGGGAACTGGTCTACTTTCTGCCAGGTCAACACTTTTGTCACTTTATTACTGGTTTACATTTGGACAACAGCACGTGTTTTCATGCATTTGTACTGTAAATATTTTCACGTCGTTGGTGTAGTAGCAGAATCTGAAATGGTTGTAAACTGCGCCCCCACATGCATACCTCTAATGCTTTTCCCGTTGCCTCAGGGCTCAAAGATCTGAGTTGTTTTCAGCGCTGTGGAGCTGAAGCAGCAAAATTTGGTAAACACGTTGGCATAAACAGTGTTTCAAAGTTTCACCTTGTGGGAGTGTTTCTACCGTCTCAGTGACTCATAGGGCCTGTTTACACCTGGCATTAACGTGCTCTTCGGTCGACCAGATTATGTGTGGCGAGCCCCGACGCAGACTGTTTACACTTGTCCGCATCATGTGTTTCGGGCTAACCACTTGATTTGGGATTATATTATACCTCTACGTCACTTGCACTAAAAGGTCAGAGGGCCTATCCCGCAGTTATTACCTCAGCCTGTCCCCAGACAGACGCTAGGACGGTGTCCTCTGCCCAGGCTGCTAAAAGGCACCGTGTGTCTACGGACCCCCAGGCACGGACGTTGATGTTCTTTTCCAAAGTTTCTTTGGAAATTTGGAAAGTTGTCCTTAGGCCACGTGTGACCTGATCACCCGAAACACATGTTGATTTTAAGATTGAAATATTAAAGGATCACACACAAGAATGCAACTTTATTTTTCACTTTTTTCTGAGAAAGTGACCGGAATGCAGCACAATTTGACTGATCTGAATTTTTCTACAGTAAACTGTTCAGCAGCTGTGATGGCCCAAGCACATATACTTACTTTTTAGTCTTTATAGTGACACGATGGCCGTCTTTCTCCACAAAACCCCAAAGTAAAACATTCTCAATACATCTGGAAAATGTCCCCACTTATCCTCCACTCAGCCCTCATGCAGAAGGCCAGAATCTGTGGAGCGGTTCCCACACATTCCCAACTTCTGAATGCACAGGATGACAGGTGCTAAAAAGAATTGCTGAATCATGATGGCAGTCATTGTGGTGAGAATCCTGAGGTTTACATCATATCCTATGATTGAAGTGTAAACATGTTTACTCACATGTGCGGTAAGAACGGGACTTCGTGCCAGCTGTGATTCATGTAACCGCAGTGATTTTTTTTCAAAAGTTCAGTTGACTAGAGTTTAAATTAATTGAGCAGCATAACTTTGATAAATCGCACAATGTCGGAATCTGCTTTCTTGGCTTTGCACCGACTTGGCACAACAAGTGGAAAGGCAGTCTTTCCCCGTGCGTTCGTTTGGCTCCAGTCAGTGGCGATGCAGAATTGGTCCACCAGTTGCGGTTTGCTGGCTGTGTCATCCTTGTCCAAAACCAGTATTCAGTCGGAGGAGAATGCTCCGCAAATGTCTGGAAACAACAGCAATAACTTCTATTGAAACGCAGAGAGAGAGAGAGGAGTGAGAGAGAGAGAGAGAGAGAGAGAGAGAGAGAGAGAGAGAGAGAGAGAGAGAGAGAGAGAGAGAGAGAGAGAGAGAGAGAGAGAGAAAGAAAAAAGTAATTGAGTAGGAGGGAGAGATGACAGGAGCAAGTAAAGGGTTGATTTAAAGTTTTGGAGACGGAGCGATCGTTGCAGTTGTGTCTGGTTTCTTTGGCAGAGATGGGACATTCCTTTACTGATGAGTCACTCTCTCTCCCTGAGCCACTAACTCTCCTGACAGCTTCTGCTCTCAAACTAGTACCCCGTTCTGTTGTTTTCTGTGCACTGCGCTTCTTTCCTGTTTCCCCTCTGTCTTTTTTTTTTGTAGACATGGCTGTTGTTATTGTTGGCAAACAAGCTAAATCACAACCAGTCAGAGGAAACTTGTCTGTGGTATTAATACGATCATGGAGGAGCTTACCACAGCCTGTCAATGAAATGTGAGATAAGAAGACCATGTTAAAGTTGCACGCACGCACGCACGCACGCACGCACGCACGCACGCACGCACGCACGCATGCACGCACGCATGCAAACACGTGGTCTTGACTAAGTGCAGTGGTGTTTGTGTCTAGACTTCCCTGTCCTCTCGGATGTCCTGTCACATCTCAGCTATATATAGGAGGAACAGTCTCTGCCCTCGCCTCGGATCTGACAGGCCTTTTGTGCACGTCCATGTCTGTCGGCCTGCCTCTGTGCTCTTTTACTGAGAGAGGGAGAAAGCCTGTTTCACATGTCTTGCCTCCATGCCCACTAAAATAGAAGACAAAGAGGATGAAATGCTTTCAGTGATGTGTAGAGAAGCAGAACAAAACTTTTTTTCAGAGCAATCTGTATTTTCTGAATAGGATAGATTTTGTAGTCTGATTGTCAATCTACGGACAAGTTATTCCCCTCTGAAACCCTGAGGCGATATTTCGTAGGTTGAGGATGGTTGAATACGGTTAAAATATTGGGTGTGCGTTGGAACGCAACAGTTCCACTTTCACCAGCATTTATCTATATGATTATTGTTCTGCACTCTTGGTAATGTTTCAGCAAGCTATTTAAGGTGAAAGATTTATTTTGGTAACCGTAAACAACAACCAATATGGCATGTGAAAACTTCTTGGGCACGCAGCTCAACATAACACCATCACCAGCTCAAAGATTCTCGAATAGCAATGTGACCAAGTGGGCACCGAGTCTTTTGAATAAAACCTGCTGACTCTTACGTACGGACATTCGTATGGACAGACAACAACGTTGGATTGCTATTATAGGTGACTCTCAACGATTGAACTACCAAGTCCCAGGAGAATATTGACCTGGAGACATGACATTCTGGAGGCCGCCATGTTTGTTATTGTCCATCTACTCATGCATGTGCTGAACTACGTAGGTCGAGCTACAAAAGCTACTGATGCTAGAAGGGGGAGGAGTAGGAGCAAAGACCTATACAACTCAAAGTTATCTAGAGCAGGGGTCTACTTCTAAATTTCTATGTGCTCTGTGTCTTCTTCTGCGTTTTTGGTGTATTTGGTGCGTCACAGCACCCCTAAAGGCCTTGCATATTAACTACATGCCCTTAGGCCTTGTGTTGAGTGGTGTTCATAGTGATGTGTGGATGGATTTATTTTATTTTTTTTGAGAACGCCAGTGAGAAAAAAGATCGTTTTGGCTCATGTGGACACCTGGCAAACACAAAAAACGTTTTCCGTGTTTACTTCCAAACATTGTTGTGTAAACGGGGCCTAAAACCAATCTCAACGTTATCGATGACATCCCACAGCCATATTGTTGTGATAACACTGTGCTCTAGCTGAGGTCTCATTGGTTCTCCCTGAGTCACCCAAACTCATTCATCCTGTGAGTCACATCTCGTGTGAATACAACAATTTTGTGTGTCGCTTTTTTATTGTGGCCAAAATGGTCTTATATAGTAAACTACACTTCAAGAAGTGACATCCCTACAAAACTAACCTGAGTGGAAAAGCGATGTGATGGAAATCTGTGCCGCCGGCAGCCTTTCAGCCTTCCAGCCTGTAGCAGAGGAGCAAAACTCATTTTTGTTCTCTGCTCTGACAACTCAGCCCCTTAATAAACGTTAGCAAAGTTGGCCGTGACTACTTTTAAATAAAACACTGCTTCAACTCCCTCCACTGTCATTAAATGTTCCAGCATCAGTGCTGTCAGCAGCAGGAAAAAGAACCTATGGAGCTTTATCCTTTCAAAACTCTTCTAGCAGACCACTCACTGTGTGCATGAGTGGATATTTTCACATGAACATCGAAGATATCAAAGCACAAGTCTCAGAAAAAAAACACAAGACCCATGCGGGTTCTCTTCTCTTTTAACTCCAAGAGAGTTAAAAGAGAAGTGGCTTTGCAGGGCTGAGCAGGTGTTGAACAAAGACGTCAGCATGTGAAGCATTTTAAAAATGATTTAAAAAAAAAAAGGAATTTACATCAGAAAAAGTACCCAAAAAAAGTACATCCTGACTCTAGTCCTGGCTCCAGTAAAGATCTGCGGTCTCATTATGTAAAAGTTGTTCTGGCTGCACGAGCAACCAATGTGTATGTTCCATAACAGCATCAAACTCGAGATGGAATGGGCTTCTCTGCTGTTTGTGTTTTTCACTTGGTGTCAGTGTGTTAGCGGTGTACTCTTTCTCTACTCCCTCGCCCACAGGAAGGAGAGGCCGGGTGAAGCGGGAGGAGGGGATTCTGTGGACGGGGGCGGTGGGTTACAGCATACTTAGCCCCCCTTCCCAAATCCAGGAAATCGTCTCTTGGCATTGTTTCCGAATTTTCTTTCCTCCGCGTTAGAGGAAGTATGTGGTGTGAATTTTCTTAGTACAACACCCTTTCACCACTTTTAGCTTTGTTCGCTGGAATTTACTCAAATTGCAGATAAATACGTAATATTTGCTTACTGCCATAGCTGACACATTTTCATTTCCTTATGAGTCCCTCACTCCCCTTCTTTTGTATTTTTATTTCATCTTTCTTTGTTCAGATCATGGTTTGCTCAGGGTGAGTGAATAGAACACGTACACACATGGAGTCACTGACACCTTCTTTCTTGAGGTGTGTTTTGTCTGCCTCTTTTGTTGATCAATTAGTGGTTTTTGCCCCCAGTCGCTCCGACCCACCCACCCTAGAAATGCCTTGGATTCTTTGGCACACCCTGAAAATTCCTCACTGCTTTCTTTTCTTTCATGGTCATTTTTTTTTTCTTTCACCATCCTGCCCATGAAAGCCACACCAGGAGGAAAATGATATCTTTAGCTGGATGTGTACACTACATCCACACACTCATAAATCCACAAACACACTAACAAGGGGATCCTTGCCGTGTACTTTAACCCTGGCTGTAGAAGTGGAATTATAGTGCAGCTATTTATGTCTGTCCTTCACACTTGCCATACACTGTCGCTGTGAGGACGATGCATGGCCCTGGGAGCACGCCGTCACCATTGGGTTTTCTTTGCGAGCAGAACCTGAGTCTATACATGTGTGTTTGTCAGTATACACCACTATTTGTTTAGGGTGCAGTCGCAGTCAAAGTGTTACTTTGTCTCGGTTATTTCCCGTTATTCACAATACAAGGATGCACACACACACACACACACACACACACACACACACACACACACACACACACACACACACACACACACACACACACACACACACACACACACACACACACACACACACACAGGCCCTTTGCATCCGCTGTTATTCTGGATTCAGATCTAGTAGACAATCATTGTTTTCTCTCCTTTTTCCTTGTTTTTGTGAGGCTACACACACACACACACACACACACACACACACACTGAACTCACAATCAAGCTAATATCCTCTTGTTTGGAGGAAGCCAAACTGGATCAGTCATCAGCTGACCTGGTTTGTGTAGGGGCAGCTGATATCCCTGAAATACTTCTTGATGCAACATTATATTTTTAGCTTTGGCCTGGCCGATGCTGAAGAGCACAATTTTGTTTTTATTTGTCTACATACAATATTAGTATGGTCTTTTTTGTATTTTAGAATAGTAGAAGAGGGTGCATGTGGTTAGGAGCCCATCTGTTGGTTAGCGGTGTTGCTAACTTGTGCTGGAAGCGTTTTGCAATTAAATGTCGTGGGCCTGGGCTTCTCTGCAGCCAATGAAAACAAAGCCAAGTAGGATCTTGGGTAGCCTGCTATTGTGCAGCTGGCTCACGCTTTCACGTCCTAATCCAAAAGTAAGAAAAACACCCAGTTGCGATTTTTTCTCTCCCTCTTTTTTTGTTTCCCCCCCTGTTCTGCACGACTCGCCTTTTTCACTTGAACCCATCCATTTTGTTTTTGATGGCCCCAGCATCTAACTCTGACAGTTTTGCTTTCTTGTCAGTCTTTTTCAGTAACAGATGGGGGTTTCTCATGAGTGGAGGGGCAGACTGGAAGAGGAGGGGCAGAGTGGCTGTAAATCAGGATTGTAGAGAGAAACTGGTGGTTTTATGAGAGTTTACAGACCTTCTTCACTTTTAATGAGAAAAGACAGCAATTCTATCTTGTAGACAAAGAAAAATGGAATGGAAGGGAGGCTGAGAGGTAGACTATGAATCTAGTGGCGTCTTGGAGAGGATAAAAAATGGAATGAGGTAAGAATATGGATAGAGGGGAAATAGTAAAAGCCGAGTGGGATTAACAGAGAGACTAGCGTGGTGAAACTTTGAGAGAGTAGAGCAAGGAGAAGGGATGAGAGACCGATCAAAATGGGTAGCTTTTCGTCCACCAAGCATATCAATTTAAAAGCAATCTGCCTTAGCCCGGCTCTTTCCAGGATCGGGTAAATGATGGTGGTTACACACAGCACGCATGTACAAAGAAACTGAAGTAGAGAGAGAGTTGGAGTGTGTGCAGCTGCTTCCTTCATTCTTGTTAAAGCCAGACCTCCCCCAACATACCTATGACACTAACACACACATCATAGCACACACTCAGTCGGCTGGCCAGTGGGCCAGAAGTCAAAGGTCACTGTCATACTGTGACACATCTTAGATCTTATTACCAAACCCCCCATGTGTGTTTTTGTCTGTCTGTATGTGTGTTGCTTGCTCATACCATGCTGCCCTTCTTGTCTACACTTAATCATTTGCTCGTACATTTAGCTATTTACAAGCAAACTCATATGCTGGCCTTTGTATTTATTATACGTGCGTATGGGTGTGTATGGGTGTGAGAGCTGTGAGCGCCTGTGTGAGTGTATGTGTGTTTCAATGAATATCTGTGTGTGTCTTTGTCAGTGCCTGTGCTCCCTGCCCGCAGAGAGGCCCTGTAATTATGCATAGACCCCCTGGTCCACAGCAGAGGATAGCGGAGAGCCTTCAAGGGTACCGAGTCCCACAAGAGGCACTACAATCTTTTTTCTCAACCCATCCCATTTGGAGTCAGACCCAGATGCAGCTGGGGATTAAACACTATAGTTTCAGAGCGTACTTTACTACACTTCTGCTGAATTCTAGCTCCACCCAAGTTGGGGAACTTTACATTTCTGTAGGTCAGATAATGACATGGCATCTTCAGTGCAGTCTGTAGTTAGTCCTTGGACAGTGACACTTTTTTTTTTCTGTGTGGGCCTCTTCAGCACACTGGAGTTGCAATGAAAAAACATCACTTTGGCTCTAAAGTTGTGACTTGAAAGGGGAACGTCACGGAGTTCTCCACATCAAAGCGTGTCTACAAGGTGCAGGAAGTATGAATGCACATGTAACAAAGTCTTACAAAGCTTTGGGTGACTCTGCAGGGACCCGTGTTAAGTGTGATATACTCACTCAAATAATGTAAAATGATTCAGTGGTCAGATCTGTAGACCTGTGTTGTGCAACAAGAGCAGTCTGGGAGCGTTTAGTGAGGAAAGAGTTGATCTTATCGTATCTCTGTCGCCTGCTTTTCATCTCTCCGTAACCCCCTCGTACTCTGACTCGTTTCTATTTGTAACAGTGGGAAAACATCACTCTGACTTGTGCCACGTCTGGTTAAGCTTGAGAAAATTTGATGTCTAAATGTGTATCATAGATTCCACATCTAACTTGTTTATTCGGCTGAAATATTTCAGTATGAACAATTCCTATGCGGACATCCTTCCTCAAATGTGTTCTCTCATACATATTCCCTGGTATGCAGACTTGTTGCAGCAGGATTTCAGCATGCCTTGTAATTTTAATCCCAGAATGTAACACTTAACAACTTTTTTATCACGCTCTATAGTACATAATAATTCCCTCTTATACTTCCCTATTTTTGAATTGAACATTTTTGTTTACGTACCATATTTGGTACCAAGTGAAAATGACTTATTTGTAGTTTTAAAGCTTCTCAATTTAACATTAATCCATAGTTGTTTGTGTTTTGTACTGATCCAGTGTTATCTTACCTGTCCAAATTAGAGAGAAGACTTTTGAGGATGTGCAGCTGGTTATAAACATCCAGCTGCTGCTCAGATGTTTCAACACATTCAGGGTAACAATAAGTGTTGCCAAACAAACCAGATGTTTGTCTCTTCTCAAGTCAGTAAACGAGAGTGGATCAGTATAATGTGGTGGTGTCAGCTGGTCAGGAGCATGTTTGTATAGACTTAGTACTTCACCATTCAAAAACAGATCCACCATTACATAAAGCAGTGCAAGTGCTGGAATGTACTTGTACTGTATTGGCATTCAAACGACCGTCCAGCCATAATTAGCACTATGGATGGATGGGTGGATGGATTCAACTATTTAAGTTCAGAAGATTGGACTGATTGATTAACTTGCTGGTAGAATATGCAATTGATGAAATAAACAGAATTCCAAGCATTAAAAAAAAAAGCGTGGCAAATTATACTCAACATTATTTCTGCCTTATTTGTTATTGAGAAAAAAAAACAGCCTGTCATCAATTCTCTTAAGCTATGTGAAAATAACAATTTACACAAAGCAGTAAGGTAGAGGAAGAGCTTTGTTCACACATAAGACACTGCAAGTGCCAGAGTGTGTGGTGAAAACACTGGAACCAATGGAAGATGTTTTCTCAAATATTGTTTTTGTTGGGCTTTTTTGAACTGAAGTAAATGTTGCACAAGAGTTACCTTTTCTTTTTTCCCCCTCAAATTGCAGGCGTTCCAGTGATATGGATTGTAGTTGAAATCAGGCTTGTGTGACTGTGTATCCTAGCACTGAGGTTATTAGGGCTCCACTGCACAATGTGCCTTTGAAAATCTGCATTGGGAATCATTATGTTTCCTTCGACGGAGAACAAACCGCCAACAATCCATCTCCAAAGGTATTTGGAGACACAATGTGACCGCATTGATCACAAGTGTAAATAAAATTTGTTTGGCAGTCAACATACAGCAATGGTCACGGCAGCCAGTGGGACATTGAGCAGAGCAGCAGCAGCAGCAGGTGGACTGGTGGGTTTATAGGAGATGCATCCAAGGAGACTGTGAATGTGAATCTCCTGTATTTGGAAATTCTCATTGTATAGAGCACAATGAATGGAGTTCCATCACAGTGAATGCAGTTGTGTCATGACGAGGACAGATCGCAGGGATTGGGATCACAGCTTGGAAGGAGGGGTACATCCGAGACGGGTCACATTTTCATCCCAAGGCAATTCAAAGTCACTAATTAGCCTGAATTGGATTACGTAAAGTAGCAGGAGAACTCGAAGAAAACCCACACTGACACAGGGAGAGCACGCTGATTCTACAACCAATAGCTAACAGGTTCAAACATGCCATCAAGCGGCGGTGCTGACTGCTGTGATGCCACGTCCTATCATTGCAGTTGTTATGTACATAAAAGAGAAATGAAATAATTTGTATGAAATTATACTCTTGACATCTGAAGTTTCCACCAAACTGGGGAAGAAATGATGTGAACTGGACAAAGTGACGGGAATTACTGTGGAAGCTAATTGGGTTACCAGAGAACATCTGCCAGATGTGAATGTAATCAAGTCAACGTCATAACTGGATATGAGACACATTTCAATGGAAAAAGAAAAGATGGCAGACCCTTTAGAAGCTCATTGCTCAGTGCTCCTCTCCAGATGATTCAGGCTTTGAGTGTGTACAAAATCCAGACATAAGTTCTGCATGGGCTGCAGTTTCCTACTCCAGTGGGTTGAGCAGGTACTCTGTGACAGTCAGCAGATTATCACACATCTGTCTGCAATTGCAAGTATCACAATGTTCTTGCACGGCTAAACATGGTACAGTTTGGTTCTCATTAATCTCTCCAGGTTTTTTTTTCCAGCCCGCCAGCCAGATATTAGTAGATTTTATGATCCAATGTAACTATACTCGATATCTTTCTCTCCACTCCATATAGACGTTAGGTATAAGTGAGAACCGTCCACACGAGCTTTGACTGCCTTATGCAGTGTGTGTGTGTGTGTGTGTGTGTGTGTGTGTGTGTGTGTGTGTGTGTGTGTGTGTGTGTGTGTGTGTGTGTGTGTGTGTGTGCGCGCGCGCGCGCGCGCGTGTGCGTGCGCGTGTGCGTGCGCATGTAGTTCATTTTGTATAGAGCTCATATTTCTTTCTTCATTGCAGTATTGAAACTCTTTGCTGACTGGAACCATCATAAACTTAATGCCACAGGAGACTTGTATACTGCAACTACTCTGTTTTCCAACAACAAACACAGACACACACACACACACACACACACACACACACACACACACACACACACACACACACACACACACACACACACACACACACACACCACATATACATGTGAATGCACGCCCACCTCAAGTATAAATGTTTGATTGAGGTTTTGAATAATTGATGTCTTTATTATTTGTCCCTCTTGTGTCCTGCAGACCCTCTTTTTCCTCCCTCTGCTCACCCCTCCCTCTTTCTCACATTAATCCCATGTTCTGTTTGTCTCCCCCTCAGGACGCTGCAGTTTCATTGAAGCCTGTATAATTGGATGAGGAAGAACCACTGGCTACCAGTATGGACCCGCTCCATCCTAGAGTTTCCCACAATCCTTAGTTCTCTGGTAAATAGCCACTGTAAAATGGATTCTTTCTTGTCTGTGTTTTAGCATAAAAATAGACTCTTATAGGTCCTTTAACCATTTCAAATTGTTATCTTCATGGCTCAAAAGAGAGGCCCAGTTCTGCTTTAACTATTTACAATCTTTACAGTTGAATTTGTCCAGAAATAGCAGTGACATGGGAAAGGGGCTGCAGTTGGGTACATTCACAACATTATTTTATATACTTTTGTTAAGATAAGATTTTTTTTCAACTGGGTAAATATAAAAAGCCACACTACATTAGGTTGTTTTCCATGTCTAAATCTAACGGGAATTAGTAGTATTTGTTCTTTCTCCTGGCTTGAAACTATTAAAAATAACCTTTCTGTCTTCTACACTCTGTCTCATGTTTTCGTAGAATTTTAGCTTCATTAGATACTCCCCAAAAAATGTATGATACTTAATCTGTGCCTTTTGTTTGTTTAGTCTTTTTAAACATATATTACAATATTTTGAGCTACTGATTGACGTATCGATGATGGTTCAGTGAAACAGTTACAGTAATAATCTGGGATTGTATCTTTTTGGGAAAATCAATCTGATCACTCACTACAGTTAGTAATTGGTTATGTTGTTGTTTATGAATGGGACATTACACCCCAAAAAGAAAACAGAGGTCCCATTGACTGATAGTTCCTGATAGTGTTCTGACTGATAGCTCTTTTTATTCAGAGTTTCTGTTCTATAATCTCGATTTCAATTGAGTAGTAGATCCTCTTTCTGCCTCTCTGAGTTATGTTGTCCCCATAGGAACCGGCTGTAACTGGGTTCCACATGGATGAATGTGGCCTCTGAGCACAATCCAAGAACTACCCAGGATTCTTTTCATATTTCTCCTGATCATTATTTTGCTCTCTGTGGTGTTCAGATCTGCAGCTGAGTCTACTGAACTCTGAACCGTGACCAGCCTGAGCCTGACTGACCTCCTGCCAGGTAAAAAAGAAATACACACGGAAAATTGCTAAGGCATCCAGACAATTTTTACACATGTTTTACACACTCACATGCTGAGCGGTTCTTTATTCTACCGGGCCATGTTCAGTCTGCCCATCACAGCAGCATTATTCTGCAAATATGCACTTTATTAATATAAACAAATCGCACATCTATTGTACGCTCCTTCTCCTCAGACAGTATTTCACTAAGAGGCTCCTTTATTGGATCCGTGCAAACACGAGGTGTTAACTTTGACTTTACATTTTGTGTGTTGTAGGTGATCTGTGTCGTGCCATCATGATGTCAGTCGACGTGACCAACCGTAACGGGCCCGCAGCCACACCTCCCACCTCACTCAGTCTTCGCTCCTCTCACAACCAACTCCTGAGCAGCGATGTCATCAAACAGGGCTCTGCTACGCCACCAAAATGTCGCAAAAAGTATGCTCTCACCAGTATCCAGGCGGCCATGGGCCTTGGAGAAGCAGTTCCACCTTCCTCAACATTGCCCTCATCACCCCCTTCGCAGTCTTCCAACCCAAACAATCCCAAACTTGCCAAGAATGGGGCGAACCAGCTGCGCAAGGCTGGTCAGGACCACAACAAAAACACAACCGACCCCGGCTCGATGGACTTGGAGTGTAATTCAGAGTCTCTAGCAGATGACCTCAATGTTAACACCGCAGAGGATCAAGACAGTCACACTCTGACTAATAATGACCGAGAGGAAGACGTTTTTACGCTTGATGATGACCTGCACACAGATACTAGAAGTGCCGAAGAGCCTGAGCAGATAACCGATTCAGACATAGACTGCAATATTAACACAACCGTGGAGTTCCAGCTGATGAGCAACACAACAGAACTGGACTTTGACTTGAATGTTGATGGAGAGGATACGGATGACATTAGTATTCTGTCTGAGAAGGAAATAACGTCAAAAATGAAGATTGAGGAAGATGAGGTGGTGGAAGAGGAGGAGGAAGAGGAGGAGGAGGAGAAGGAGGAGGAGAAGCCTTTGCTGATGATAACAAGTGAGCCTCCGGTGAAGAACTTTAAAGTTTCTTCAGGCCTGGAACTCATCTCTGACCTTCACTCCAACCTCAAGATCCTCAAATCAGACAAGAACTCTCCAGTGCCTCCTCCTCCTTCTCCACCCAAGCGGGTAAGCCCAGAGGACACTCCCCTGCTCTCGGTGCCCTCCTGCCCCTCCTCTTCTTCGTCCTCTCCAGAAACGAAGAAGGACAGAAGGACTGGCGCAAAGACAGACTGTGCTCTGAACCGTATCCAGAATCTGAACCCCAGTGACGAAGAATTGAGCTGGACTACCCTGTCCCAGGAGAGCAACTCCCCAGAGGAGACAGGTATACACACCAATCCTAGCACTTTATTGCATTCAGCTTTATATGCACTGCTGTTTACTGCTGTTTGGCGGGTGAATGTATGCCACTCTGGTATGTTTTTCTCCTCTGTGTTATGTAATGGCTTCACTGTTCTCTTTGCTGATGACATGTTTCCATTTAGGGTGGTTCAGTGTATGTGTATGTGCGTGCATATACAGAGCTAAGACATTGCTGGAACAGAATAACAAGCTCTTTAGCTTGCAGTATATTTCCCAGAATCCCTCTGAGACAGGAAGTGCCCCTGTAACCTCATGGGTGGTCAGCTAGCCTGATCAGCTGTGTTCCGTTTCTAGCTCTGTCCAGACCATGTGTGTGCGCACACGCGTGCATGTGTGTGTGCATGTGTACACACGGGTTCTTCTAGGTAGCCATTTGAAGCAGTCTAGCTCCCAGTATGTTTTTTTTTTTTTTTTAATATAGCTGAGAACAGCTGTTGTTACCCATATAATTTTTTTTTATCTTGTATCGTTACCCTGGTATTAGCCTTTATCTCTTTCTGCAAATATGGATGTGCATGCTCTGGAGATAATACATGATGAAGGCAGTTTTCATACATACACGATGCAGAATAATAGAGGATGGTTGACCAGCACTTGTACAAGAGAGCTCATGCTTCAGTATCAGTCGATGCAGATGACAAGATTAAGCCTCAATTTTAGTCTACTTCCACCGTACGTCTAGTGGTACAGAGTCTCACTTGTTGATTTTATTTAGAACTAGGCCTTCAGTGCAAGAATGAAGACAAAAGCGCAAACATTTATGTTGAGTGGAAAGGTGGTGATAAAGCCATTCACGTTGGTCAGTATATAACTGGCTGCTACACTTTAGAAGCAAAATTGCAGTTTCTGCCAGACCTTAAACCACAAATGCTGTGGAGCAAGTAATAGGAAGCAGATGTCTTTGCGTGCTGGTGAAGTGGTGCGGCAATGCAAAGTTAAGTTGTAATTGCAAATACCAGCCATATGTAAAGAAACAAGTAAGCATCTGTCATTGTAGTCTTTTCAGAAATAATCACTTTAAAGGAAATGGGGTTACAAGTGAATTGAGGTCTGACATTGTTCTTCCTAAGTCTCCGTTGTGTGCACACTTTCATAGAAATATGAACTGCTGAAGACTTAAGAAAAAAAATCTCTGCTCTGATCACTTATTGTGGCTTTTGCGTGTGGCTTTGTGCTCACTATATAGGTGGAAGTGTTCGAAAAAAAGATCTACGTTAACATGGAAAGGGTCTAAAATTATTTTGTATAATGTTGTACTCGGTCTGTCTTGCTGGGAAAGCAGTGCATGTTTCAAGAGAGAGAACATTTCCCATAGCTTTATATCTCAAAATTGTGAAAGTAAGGCCTTGTTTACTGCACATCGTTGTCAAATGAAAATGGCGATCTTACGTAGCGTTTTGGGTGTCTGTTTACACCGTTTGCTCGGAGTCACCAAAAAACAGAACTTTTTGAAAATGACTCCCAAAGTACAAAAGCTTTGTCTCCATGCAAACAGTAAAAAAATGAGCTTTTCTAAAACCCTGGCACTGTGCATGTACACTACGATTGTAGTAAATACTTCTGTGCATGAGTGAGAAGGAATTTATTCATCACTATGAATGTATCCAGGTGTGCTGTGTGCTCTTAACTCTTGAATTTAACGGGGCTTCTCTAATAAAGTGTACATTTACAACATTATCATCTGGATCCCATGTGGAGATGCGTCAAAACCTTTAGCTAATTAATTTGCATTCACACAAAGCAAAAGCAGGCAGCCGCGTTTTTATGAATGAGTCTATTGATGTTTTTTTCATCTTAAAAATGATGAAACGGTTCATCGGTTATTGAAGTATGTCACTGAAATTTTCTGCACGGCATTTCTCGTCTGCTATTTTAGCTCACCAGGAGCAATGCCTTTCTTTGATTTTTTGGGGGGAATCAAACTCGTGGCAAAGGCCAGATTTTAAGAAATAGTGATGATTTGTGACTGTAATTCTTTAAGAAGTTTGTAGTCAAGTAAAGTTTTTGTAAGACTCAGTTATGTTAAAAAAGTGTTTTTTAAAAAATGTTGATGATCCCTAAGCTGTCTTATTCAAGCTCTGTCTCGTGTTAAAATTTTGTTTTTTATATTTTTATATTTTCAGACTTACTGCTGGCCATTTAAAGATTAACATCAGGCTGTTGTTGGTCAATAGGTCATAATTTTTATATCTTCATTCTGAAGCATGTTTTCTTTTATGTTCTCTACAGTTAATCAGGTTTCTGTTGTTTTTGCTTCATTGACTATGAAACTGGCCTTTCAGCGAGGTTGTGCAATTGCAAATGGACAAACAGGATGGAATAGTTAGCAAATTCAATAAAACCACATTTCACTACCATTTTAATATAAATATGACAACATTTTCAAATTGACAACAGCATGATTGGGTAGAAAATGCATGTTCTGAGTCTTGGAGAAGAAAAGCGAGGTAGAGGTTCATTATCATGATATGATGGTATTCTACTGTGAGTAAACTTTTGGTTTATGGGATGTGCAAAGCATGAGATCCTGGCTGATTTCCTTTAAATATTACACTTCTTATCTACCTTTTGTAATTGTTATTGAACTTAAGATCATAGATACATTTCGCTTTTTTTGCACCATTGTGTCATCACTGTGGAGCAGAACTGAATCGTGAATTTTGAAAGTTAAAATCCTGTGAGTCATCGTCTCCTTTGTGGGACTCTGCTTGCTTTCACATGCTGCCTCCCTCTGCAGAAGGTCTGTTCAAGTCATTGTGGTTCTTTGTCAGCGTTATGTAAAAATCTAGCTGTAGAGTTTAATTGGGCCGCTGAAAGTCCCTGCTTTGCACTTTAGTGTAAAACATGAAATGCATCCATCTCTCTGTGGAGCAGCCGCCGTGAACTTTGACATAATCTCTAATGTAAAGCATCCTGCCCCTCGCAGTCTGTGGGAGTTGTACTGCTCTGCGCTGTTAATCCCCAACAGTATTTTCTTCTTCTTCTCAAAAACACTTCCTCAGATGGCCCACTGTCCCTCTCAAGTAGAAATCTCTGAGCATCTGTGTATGTAATATCTCAACAAGTTTGATTATTAGCAGCTTGTGTTTCCTAGATTCCAGGCTTATAATTTCCATATGCTGCTTTGTTCATGATTTCCTCGTTTATCTTTGAAGTTCCATTTGGCTCGTCTTCAATGTCATTTCAAAGTGACACTTTTTTTTTCTTCCTTCCTCGTCTCGAGGCCCTGTGTTTCTCAGCGAATCAATCTGCGTGTCCTGATGAGCGGAAAAATAGACTGTGGAGGGACCGTAGTCTCAAGCTAAGACGTATTGTCCTCTGAGGGCGTGCTGGGGAGTCGATAATCATGAAATAGCCATCATTCATACTGTATTTATGGATATCCAGTGCGCAGTTGTCCAAACTGTTGACACCCCCCTCGTCTGGCTGTCTCTCTCACATTGACGAGAGCGTGTTGTTTTCCCCAGTGCTCGTTAGATTCCTCTGTGGATGTTGCGGGTTAAAGGGCAGGTACGACGCTGCTTTCACACGGAGGAGTCAAAACATCCACTGGCAGACATGCAGAGTGGAAGGAATTAGCTGAAGGCTCATTTTGAAGAAGCTTTCAATGTCCTCACACAACAACATGCATTATAATACTTGTAAGGGAACATTTGTTGAACGTTAATGAGTGGATAACAGGAACAAGTGATATTTGAAGTGGTTTATTTTTTTTTTTTCACTTTATCTGTCATCCACTCCCAGTTCGCCCCCCCCCCCCCCCCCCCCCCCCACCGTCAACCTTTTTGCCATTGTTTTCGATCAGCCCGACCGTTCGTCTCCTTCCTCCATGCTCACCCTCCATGCTTCTCCACTAAATATTATACTCATTGAAAGATAATCTGGGGGTTGCCAGGACAACCAGATGGAAGGTGAAAAAGAGGGAGAAAAGATAAGCTCATGTCTGATAAAGATGACGGTGCCAAAAAAATTTGAGTCGATGTTTCCTGGGTCTGTGTTTGTTTCAGCACAGGAAAGGGAGGGCAGACTCAATCAAGACGTTAATGTCGTTGATGGTCCAGATAGACAAGAAGAGTAAACAGTTTGGCTGCTGAGCATATGCAGCCCCGCTCCATTCTCCTGTCTTCAAGTTTGTCTTCCCTTCTGTTTATATTCGTCTCATTCTTGCTCTTGTTACGTGCTCACACCCCCACTCTCACTGAACTCGTTACCCCCCCCATCTTGCCTGCCTCTCTTTCCACGTCACGTTTTTTCCCTGCTTCGATGTGTGTCCATGTCCCCTCTCTCTCTCTCTCGCTCTCTCTCTCTCTCTCTCTCTCTCTCTCTCTCTCTCTCTCCTCTTCTCCTCACCCTCTCTCTAGCAGTGTCCCCCCTCACGCCTCTCTTTTTATCGCTATGTGGGGTTCTCTCCTTGGTTACAGCACCTGGTTTTGCTGTGTGAGAGGCAGCTAGTTAACTATGATGCTGGGGAAAGACTACATGCTGGCCATTGTGATTGTCAATTACGAGGGTAGGTGTGTGTGTGTGTGTACGTGTGTGTGTGTATGTGTGTGTGAGTGCATGTGTGTTTGCGCAGGTGTAGGTTCTGCATGTCTCCTGCAACACGATGATGAAGTTTAACTGTGAAACCGTCTGCCGGAGAGAACTGTGTGTCAGTGTGTCGCCATGTTAGTGTGCTGACGTGATGCCATTCGCTGAAGACAACATGTGTGTGTGTTTTGCTTCAGCAGCTCCCCGCTCTCCCCCTCCCCCTCCGCTCAACTGTACCCTGGCGTGGAGCTGCATGCGAACCGCAACGCAGCTTCGATGTGACACTTTTCGTCGGCTGCATAAATGCATCTAAACTGTCGGCATCATTGCTCGCATGCTCTTGTCATCTCAGTTGTCCCTTGTTGCTCGCTACAGTGCCTGCGGGGAGTGACGCCGTTAAGTTTGACTTACGATGGAGCTCTCTGATC